>NC_050516.1:36273749-36285757 GCF_002922805.2 Oryzias melastigma
CTTGAAACGGGCCCCAGGTCCCTGAGAATAAACAACAAACAACAGAGACACAAACATCAACACACAAAATAAACCAGAAATATCACAACAAAACACTAGCAAAAACAAAGGACCTAAAGTTCACAGGCTTGACTTGTTTTAGTTTACACGTAAATTGTTTAGACCTGGGAGGGATTTTAATTTGGCGGGTGTGGTGTTCCAGATCTGTGGACCTTTTACTGTGAAGGAGCTTTGACCAAATGTTGTCCTACATTTGGCTGGTCTGCAGTCACCGTTAGCAGCTCCTCTTGTGGTGACTGCTCTGGATTTATGTTTTTCAACCGTGTTGCTTATGAGTTTGGGGTCTAGACCATTAAAGCACTTCAAAATTCATTTTAAAATAGAATACTTTATAAAATGTTCAAAATCATACAGTGGTGCCATTTCACTGGGTTTTGGTCCAGCACTTTTAAAGCTTGTTTAAAAAGAGAAACCACACCTTTGATTGTTGACTGACTGGCCTGGCTCCAGACAACTATACAGTAGGAAAATGAGATACAGTCATCATGAAAATATTATTTAGCAGCAGTTATTGAAATGCAAGGTCTGAAAAGACTGAAACAGTTGATATTAGTCCGGAGAGTTTTTGTTATTTTCTTGATATGAACATCATATTTTAAGTGTGAGTCTAAAACCACTCCCACATATTTAAATTAATCAATTTTATGAATTGGTTGACTATTAATTTGTATCTCAAAGTTATTTGTGAGTTTTGTTCGTAATGAAAAATACATTGAGACAGTTTTGAATCAATTTAAGGATAAACAATTATCTTCAAGCCACTGAGAGACACTGACCATCTGCCTGTTCAACAGCTCTCTGGAGTCTTTGCTGAGACATAGATGACAGCGTCATCAGCGTACAGCTAGCTCTCGGCCTCTGTGCAGATGTTTGGGAGTTCATTGATGTAAAGACAGAACAGCAGTGGACCCAGGACTGAACCTTGTGGAATCCCCTTTTATATTTATGAGGAGCTGATATGGTTCTATTGATCTTTACACTCTGTATCCTAGACTCAGAAATGATGCAAACCAGCTGGGAGCTTGTTGAGCTTGATGGTAGCGGGAGAGATTTCAGGTCCCAGCTGGATCATCTGTGCTCCTGTTCTTGGCCGGGGACCTCGCCTCTGGCGCGTTTTGACTGTGGACCTCGCCTCTGGCTCGTCCTGGCCGTGGACCTTGCCTCTGGCTCGTCTTGGCCGTGGACTTCGCCCCCACCTGTCCTCAGTCCTATCTGGCTGAACTCTATTTAAATACGTAGTTGCAGAGTTAGATAAGCTAATTCCTCTTTAACAGTCCTGGTAAATCTCCTGTCCATCCTGGGAGAAGATCTCTCCTTCATGGGGACATCCCTGAGGTTTCTTCTTTTTTTCGGGAGTTTTTCCTTACCAGGAAAGAGAGTCTAATCACCAACTGGACATCTCAGCTTTGCTCAGAGCCTGACTCAGTGTGAAGTATTTGTACCATCCTGCCTGCATACTGAGCGTTTCTATCTGGATCTGATCTTCTGTTTCTGACTGATTATTCTCTGATTACCTGCCGCCTGCCCTGACCCTCACCTGGACTCTGACACCTCTTCTCTCTTCTTGGATGACCCCATGCTCATGATTGACCTCTGCCTGTCTGACTCTGATTTAGCTTTGTGGATTTTTTTGGTTCCTGTCTGAACTAATAAACCTGCTGCAGGTGGAACCAGCTGTCTGCCTGTTTGTGACAAAAGTGGCATCTTTAAGAAGATATCAATCTAATCATCTTAAACTTTAACAAAACAGACTGTAGGGCTGCACGGTGGCGCAGTGGTTAGCGCTCTCGCCTCACAGCGAGAAGGCCCCGGTTCGACTCCCGGCTGGGACCTTTCTGTGTGGAGTTTGCATGTTCTCCCCGTGCATGCGTGGGTTTTCACCGGGGACTCCGGCTTCCTCCCACCGTCCAAAAACATGCTTCATAGGTTCATTGGTGACTCTAAATTGTCCCTAGGTGTGAATGTGAGAGTGGATGTGTGTGTGATTGAGGCCCTGAGACAGACTGGAGACCTGTCCAGGGTGAACCCCGCCTTCGCCCATCAGCAGCCATGTTAGGCTCCGGCACCCCGCGACCCCGAAAGGGAAGCAGCGGTTCGGAAAATGGATGGATGGAAAACAGACTGTAAATATGCAAAAGAAACTCTTACTTCTGGGCTGACAGGACATTTCTACTCTGTCTTTTCTCCAAAAGTGTCATTTTTTTACTAAATAAATGAGTAAATTAATAAATGCAAATATTGATGATGAGGTGATTTGATCATTATGACTAAAGGGAACCCTTGGGGGGGGGGGGCATCGTAGCATTTCCGAACCTTCAGCTGGAGTTAATGACTGTCAGAAGAAGAATGTGTATGATTTCTTCCAGCTGTCTTCATGAAGGAATTGTTCTTTTCCACCGTCGCTGCTGAAATCATTTCCACCAAGTACACATTTATTTCTGCAACATTTTGATTTAAGGTTTAATTTCACCTCATGTTTCTCTCTGCATGGAGGTGCAGCAACAATCATTTGATCTTCTCTCTTCCACATTCTCCCTCATAATTCAGGAAAGTGGATCTAAAGCCTGAAGGTTAACGTTGAAATTTAAACTTTCGTTTGCCAGCAGAGATTTAGAACCAAGTTTTAACCCAGAATGAGCAGAAAAAACTCTAGTGTCGTTCGTCAGGCAGCTCCACAGCCTCGTCTTCCTCCTCCTGCAGCTCCACTGATCTCCCTTTAGTCTAGTTTTTCTTCATCCTCAGAGAATCATTAAAGCTCCGATGTGATGGCTGCGATACATCAGAGGAAATCTGTACCTCTACACTGTGACGCTCCATTTCTTTTCAAGTCTTCCTTAGCTGTTTGAAATCTCATTAACATTTGACATTTACATTTCCTCTTCATCCTGGAATGCCAAACAGCTCCAGCTCTCCCGGTTCCTCTGTCACCTTCTGCAGGTGGAGGTGTGGGTCCAGGAAGACGACACAAACTTGTCATTTTGTCATGAAAAACGCCGTCATTTTCCAGCAGCTTCATGTCGATGTTTTTCTCATTTTAGAGGTTCACTGAACCATAAAATATTCATCTGTAGAAAGTTTCATCCTTACATATTACATGTAACTCATAAATATCTGAATACAGTCTGAACACTTTTCTGACCGTGTTAGAAAAATGTTCTGATCCTGTTTTTGTTTCTTAATTTGTGTGAATGTAACAGCAAATCGTAACTTTGAATGTATTATTTATCAGTTCATGGTCCTAAATCTGTCCATAAAGACTCTTCACGTCCTCATCTGTCACCTTTTAATCCATTTCCCAATCCTCCTTATTCCTGATTGGGATTGCTGGAGCCCCTCCTACTTCCTGTTGGGTTATGGGTTTACCCTGGATGGTTCTTAACACATATGACAACTTAAACCACCCAATGAACATATGAAGAGGGAGGAAGCCGAAGACATGCAGGAGTAGATATATTTATCACTCTATCCATCCGTTACTCTTTCCCATCATTTATTTTACACTGTAAAAGAAACTATTGAATAGAGTTTATATTGAATGCTTTGATCAAACCTCCAAAATATAACAAAAGTAAAAAATCCTTTTTTTTCCCCAAAAATAAAAATTCACTTCAAATATACTATTTGACATTATAACTCACAACAAAGTTCCATATCTGATGCATTTCAAAGAACTGAAAATGGTCATTTGTTGAATCTGCTTCATTAGGTCATATTTACTGAAATCTGAGGCTATTTTAATCACAAACATCTTCAGAGGTCAAGTTCCATCTGAACAGATGACCTTATTTTGTACAAGTATAGGGTTTACACACAGGAGCCCTGGGTTGGTGTCCACTGACCTCCATCCAGATTGGGTCCTTAGGCGAGACCCTTGATGCTGCCTCACTGGGTCCCTGTGCCCCTCAAGTACAGGCGTAAAAACTCTGTCAATCACTGATGAGAAACAGTGAGTGCTGTCTGCTGTCTGAGATTAACTTCAGTGATCCAAAGAGACACAAAATCCTCCATGAGTTTGATTAAAAGACAAGACATTTATCTTTTTGATACTTAAAGGAGCCCTACCATGAAAGTTCTACTTTTTGAGGTTTTAAATATATTCTACTGTTCATTCCTCACTATAAAGAACCCAAAGCAGTATTTTGATCCATTCATGCATTTAAGAGTAATCCTTTAAATGTATACTGTGTATTTATATCTTTTTATCCTTCTCTTAACAATGTATAATCCATCCTTTCACTGGTCACTTGGCTTTTCTCACATATGGATCTGATCTGCTGGGCTGCAAGTGCGATTGACCAAACCTTCTCCACCGTGAGAAGAGCAGGTCCCACTTGTCCCGGGGGAACGATTGTGGCTGAGCGTGTGAATGACCCTTGGGCCAAATGGAGCATTTTCTGTCACAACTCTCTCTGGAAGACGTTGAAGATGTTTACATCATTGGATTAATGATCTCCGGCTTTCTGCTGATTGGATCTCGTGGAACCTGGAAGTATCAGAACCTGGTGAAGAGGCTTACAGTCAAAGGGCTGGGAGTGCTTTGTGATGGGACACTGAGAGCCGTACAGACGGATCGGAGACACGGTCGATGATCTGTTCGCTCGCGTGTATCGCATCGAGGTCTCTCTTGTGAAGCTGGAAACCATCTTGGAGAGAATTACGGCTCGACTTGAAGGAAACTATGAAAACTGACCTGATCAGTGAATATTTTGCCATAAAGCAGCACCTGGACGTTTAGCAGGAAGACAGAAGCTGCGTCTGTGATGAGGAACAAAGGAACGCTGTCAAACATTCATCCGCGTGTTTTCAATGGCGTCGGCTGGGTAGAGCGCTCTGAAATGCTGGCCAATCTTTCTGTGTTTGTTGCACTAAGGTGTGGTTTCTGTAGGAACTTGAGATGTGGTCAACTTTACCGCCATCCACATTGTTGCCCAGGAGCACGACTTACCAGAATGTCTGTCTGTGACCCACCTGTGTCCCTCAAAAGGACCGCAGCGTGATCATCCGACTCAGCGGGAAATGATCCAGAGACTTCCAGAAGTTCCACAAGAACATTTTCCCGATTTTATAACTTGGTACGCACAATTATTAGGTGAATGGCTTATTTTTGAAAAAAAGTTTAGGCTTTTTAGTGGACCTTACAGTGTGGAAAATGGGGAACAAGAACAAATGATGAAGGTAACTCATAATAGTAGTTGATTTATGAGAATGGAGTCATCTTACCTACCCTGTGAAGGCTGCAGCCCACATGTGTCAAAGTCATCCGGCCCTCCAGATCATTTTATATATTATTGTTATTATTGTTATTATATTGAGTTCATTTCTAACTTGAATAATTTTGACAAAATATATTTTTATGGAGAATAAAATATAGAAAGCTATTTAAGGTTTAAGTTGATTTATTCTGGAAAAATATTCCTGTTTTTTATTAGTCATAATTATGTTAAAAAGTTACAGTTTTAAAGTTTTAAAAATGTAGTTTTAGAGTGTTTAATAAATGTTTATCCTGTTCGGCCTTCGACCTCAGGTGTGTTCTGGATTTTGGTCCCTGTGATGGAGTTTGACACTCCAGCTAAAGTCTATAAGGATTTGTGATGTGATACGTTTACATTTTTACTAAAATAATGTCCATTAAAACAGACTGAGCCACAGCAGTCTGTGAGACAAGATGTTTGCAGCTTTAAATGTTTCCCAGAGTGAGTGGATGTTGCTCCACATGTCCCACAACTACATAATGATTTGTTGGCTTTTATGGAGATAGGAGGAACCGGCCAATAACAGCCTCTGCTCCACTAAGCTCATGTTAGGGGGCGCAGCGTTACCAGATGAATGATCTTTTCATGTATGCAAACAACTCGGAGCTGATCCGTAAACCTTGTTAAAAAACCACATGGTTGAACAAATCTTAGGAGGAAAGATGCAGATGAAGAAAAGAGCTGATGTAACATAACTCTTCAGTTTCTCTTTGTTCTCTGGGCTTCGAGCTGTCACTCCTCTCTCTTCTGACTCCATCTCTCAGCCTGCTTCGCTCTTTCACCCCTCGTTCCCTCCCTTCCCTCTGACAGCTAATCAATGAGCATGCCGCCTCAGGGGAAGAGGCTTCGGCTGCATGGATTTCCAATCAGCCTGTCGACCCAGAGAGGGCTGGCAGCACCAGAGCGTGCCAGGGAGTACAAAATGTACCGCTATGTGTGCACACATCCACTGTGAACTCACACTTCAGCCGCTTCAGTCACAGTCACTAATTGTGTAACCCGGTTGTGATTCTTAACATGATAAACACGCGCATTAATGTCAATCTGCATTTAGGTGATTTGTTTATTTAAACTGGGATTCTGCTCGTTTGTATGAGCTGGAGTCAACAGCTGAAACCTGGACACAAATTTGCTAAACTGTCGGGAAACTCATCCAGGGGTGTGTGAGTCAGGGGAGGCACTGCCTCACCTGCCACCATCCTCACCCGCCACCATCAGCTTTCATCTCTCCAAAAGATTCCATTGGTAATCCAATCCTCAGATCAGACCAGGATCAGATAGAAGTTCAGCCATAAGCAAATCCTTCCAGTCTCCCCTGTAAGTGACCAACACGCTTCAGCAGAGGAATGATCCTGACTGATGATGGACCGCTGAGCTGTCATGTAGAACAACATTCCTGACAGATTTCCAACATTAAAAACGACATTGTCCATAGAGCTGCAGGGGAGCTTTGAGGTGAAGCTGCAGCAAACAGATGTTTGTTTTTAATGAAAGCATTGCAGTAACTTCCACTGTCAGAGGAACTTCAGCATCATTTTGGACTGTCTGGATTTTCAGCAGTCAGAACTTTATTCTGTCTGATCGTCAGTAAAAAGGACTGGTACAGAGTTTCTACCAAACACAACTGATGCCAGCTACAAAAACTGAAAAAAGGACCATCAATGTTCTGGGAACTTTTGAGGAACATGCAGATTAAAGGTTTCCAGAAAATAAGAAATCAATTTGATGTGAGTAATAATGATTTTTAAAACTGAGACAATCTTTAAAGCAAAACATGATAAAGAGAACCTAGAGAATTACTGATTATTAGAATGTTTACTTTATCACACCAGTCAAACTTGGGCAGGAAGGTTATTTCTTGGCTGCATGAAGGACTCACACAATGACACGAGTTGGTGGAGGAAGTGCGGCGGATGAGGCTGATCGCCTGCCATCCATAAAACATTTCTGTCAGATAGATGAGGTATTGAAATTAAGACTCTCTTTGAAGTGTTTTATTTGGGAAAGTGGAATGTAGAGTGAAAAGAGCTGAAAACATGAAGATGCTCAGAATGATGTTAATTGCAGGGAAGAAATCGATTACTAAAAAATGGATGAAGACGGAGATCCTGAGTGCTAAAGTTATTCAGGAATTATATGTGATGGAGAAGCTAACTTAGTCTCTCGGATTGGAATGGAATAAACGTAATTTTATTTGGTGAGAATGACAGAAATACATCAGGACAATAAGAGCAGATTCTGTCCGACTTTGAAACAATGGTTCATCCCCAGTTTTGTTGCCACAATTTAAGGTGTTCTCTCTTTTTGTGTTTTCTTTACCTTATCTTTTTATTTTGAAATAATGGTGTGAGAATGTACTGAATGATAAAGTTATAAAAGTGGTGAAGGTGGAAAGGAGTATGAAGATAATTGATAACGTGGAAGAATGTTCATACGAGTTCAGTCCTGTGGGATATTATGTTGTTATCAGGGATTTCAAGGTGGAAATCTCCATCCCAATACTCCACGTACTGATTCAAGACCTGTTTGAACACTCAATGAAAAATGAATCTAAAAAAGGGACTGGTATCATCAGATCAGCTGTTTCACTTTAAAGAGTTGGAGTCAATTAAAACTAATCAGGGCTGAGTGAGGAGTGCTGCGGTTCCTGCTGCTGTTCCTGCAGGTCCTGCTCTCCGCTGACATTTCCTGTTGACATTCAGTGATGGAATAACCTGCTTTTTGTTTTTAATGAGCCCACTGCCACCACACAGGAGCGTGTTTACTGTCATTCAGCGCCATGGTCACAAGTGGAGGATATTCCTTTGGTGCTGCATATTTTGATCCACATGACACTGAAATCGACTCATTTTTCCCCAAATGGCTGAAGAGTCAGCAGTCAGACTTTGGGTTTGTGTTCACCAGGCAGTGACACACAGGACAGTGATGGAAAAGAGACCCCCGCTCTGTCGGGTCTCTGGACATCGAGACTAAAAGATCATTTCACTCGAAAGAAAATGAGTCCATAGAATGTGCAGTTTTAAGATGATTGCTTCTTCAAAATAAAAAGACATTTAAATATTGAAAATTTAGACGGTGGCATCATCCCTGGAGATTGTCAGTCATTTGAACAAAGAGCACAATTATACACAAGAACTAAAACTCATTTTATCTCAGAAAACAAACTTGATTGTTGTTTATCTGTAGACCACTTGGATTCAAGAGGACAAAGTGCTTTTATTCAGCAGCTGCAATAGAATGTAATAGTACTCCATCCTTGGTAGTTCTTATTTTAAATGTTTTTAAAATGTCCCTTTCCTAGATAAAATTATGATCCCTGTAAAGAGTCAAACTCGATCCCACACGGGGCTCAAATCCAGAACACACCTGAGGTCACGGGACGAACAGGAGAAACATTTATCGAACACTCTAAAACTACATTCTTAAAACTTTAAAACTGTAACTTTTTAACATATTATGAGCTAGTTATAGATTATTACCTGTGATAATACTAGTGTGAATGCTGTAAGCTGAATTTGGCAGCTGAAGATGCTGAAATTGATAGATAAAAACGCTGACGCGATAGATAGCTAAAATATTAGCTAAATAACAAATTAGTCTAAAAAAAAAAAATGAAACTTAGGTTAGTCAAAATATCTAGCCTGAAGCTGAAAAAGCTATTCAAAATAGCCAAAAAAACTGAAAAAATCCTGAATTAGCCACAACAGCTAGCATGTAGCTGAAATATTAGCTAAACTCCAAAATACCCCAAAAAATCTTAATAAATGCCAAAATCATCAGAAAAGTTAGTAGAAAGATATTTTTTTAAACTTTAAAACTGTAACTTTTTAACATAATTATGAATAATAAAAATGCAGGAATATTATTCCAGAATAAATCAACTTAAACCTTAAATAACTTTCAATATTTTACTCTTCATAAAAATATATTTTGTCAAAATTATACAAGTTAGAAATGAGCTCAAGATAACATCGGGTCATTAATAACAATAAAATAGAATTACCTGGAGGGCCGGTTCTGGCCCCCGGGCCGTGACTTTGACATGTGGTTCAAAGCCCACTACATTAAATCAGTGTTTCCCAACCCTGGTCCTCAGGGCACACTGTCCGGCATCTTTTTAATCCAACCCTGCTCAAACACACCTGCCTCTGATGACCGTCATCGTCAGGCTTCTGCTGAGCCTGATGATGAGCTGAATCAGGTGTTAGCAACATGGAAAACATGCAGGACAGTGTGCCCCGAGGACCAGGGTTGGGAAACACTGCATTAAATAACTGATCGACGACACAAATTTTCTGGAATTGAAGTGTTTTTTTTAACCCTTTAAAGAAACCCACAGAAGAAATACAATTGTGACATATTTTTTATGAGATATACACAGTAACGGTCATGATATGTTGGGTGATTTGGTAAATTTTCGTCAACAAAAATGTTAATTTAACATCCAACAGTGGTGTTAATGAAAAAAGCACATCTCAAATTTGATTCACATTTTTAACATGGTGTAACTGTACTTTAAAGAATTCATTATCAGCGTATTTAGTAGTCTTTCAAAACAGCCAGCAGTTATTTAAAACTTCATAACAATAGATGAATTAATGTCATCATAAAGTTTAAAAAACACGCTAAACTTTTTCCCGCCAAGTGTTTTTGAGATTTCATGGAAGCAGCCATTTTGAGCATGAAAAGTCCTGCTACTGCCCCTAGTGGAGTGATGACGAACTACAGGCCAGAAATCATGGACCGTCATGAGTTTTTAAGACAAGTTTGATGATGCTAACGAGATAAGACTCTCATTAATGAGTGTAGCAAATATGATACAAATGCTTTTAAAGGGATAAAACATCACCTTGATATACATTTGTAATTCCAGATGAGCTTTTCTGGATAAGACAAGTATTTGTGCAAACAAATGTAGTCAGTGATAACGCTTCTCTCGAGAGCTCGATTCATCATTTTAAACATAACTGAATAAAGAAAGGAGAAACGTTGCATCAGGTTTGAGATGAATATTGATCTGGATTTGTAAACAGACCAATCCACTCTGAGGACCAACAAATCTTTAGTCCACAGAGAAGAAAGGACTGCACTAACCAAGTCAGACATATTCTGAGAAGATCTCATGTTTTGTTAAGGGATTAAAGGTCTAAATCCTGAAGCTCTTCTGCTGGGGGGGGGGACAGTAGAGACTCTGAACTTCAGACAGAACATCCAGGCTGTGAGGAATCCAGTCAAGACAAATCTAGAGCTCATGTCTGCAGAAACACAATCTATTGGTCTAGACCAGGGGTGGCCAACCCTGGTCCTCAAGAGCCTCAACCCTGCCTGTTTTCCAGCTCTCCCTGGACTGCTTGATGCTGACAACCTAAATCAGGTGTGTTCAGCTAATCAGGATGTGGAATTACTTGAGTCAGCTAATCAGCAGCAAGCTGGTCAGGGAGAGCTAGAAAACAGGCAGGGTTGAGGCTCTTGAGGACCAGGGTTGGCCACCCCTGGTCTAGACTCTAGAGGAGCGTTTTTCAACCTTTTTGGAACCATGCTACACTTTTTCCCTGACAAAAATTCTTCATCACACCAGCATCCAAATATGTAAAACAGGAGAAACTATTGAGGTTCAGTCTCTCCTCAGTCTGGAGACTATTTATTATTCTTTAGGCAGAAAAAGCTGGAAGTTGTGGCTGCTTTTTAAAATGTTGTAATAAATGTTGTGATAGTTTTCTATAATAATTTTCAACTTAATTAGTTGAAAATTTGCTTAAGAAGTTGCTTTTTTACTTTATTAATATGCAATTTTATATGAACTCACAAAAAAACAATCATATATTCTTTCCAAAGAGTGATTTATTAAATATTTCTTTAAATGTTTGAGCCAGAGCAACTGTCATTTTTGAACCAATTATATGATCACAACATGCGTGTTTTTTACACACAAAAACACATTATATTTGTGTTTGTGTTCAATTGTAACGGCACAAAAAGTGAACACTGAAGTTTTATTGTTTTTTTATATAGTCTTAATATAAAATGTAACTTAAACAAAAAAAAATGATTCATTTTTGGGTGAAGAAATTTATTTTAGTAGCAAAGTGAAGAAGCCCTGTCACTTTAACCCGATGCATTATGGGAGATGCAGTGCAAAAACTGACTGGACAAACTCATGTCTCTGAGCTTCATTATTTTGTTCCCTTTTTCCACAGTCAGACTCCAGATCCTGCGGGAAGCTACACCACTAAACACGAGCTTTATGAGTCAAAAAAGTGAGGATGTTAACAACGTTTGATCGGTCAGACTGATGACATGATTAAACCTCCAATGATTGGTGGAGACAGTTGGAGGAGCGGAACGTTTCCAAAAAACAGCTGTGGCTAAATCGGCCGTCATTCTTATCAAAAAGTCTTTACTGGAATCAAATAAACACAAAGAAAAAATGTATTTTATGGTCTTTCATATTCTAACTATTCAGTGTTTATCAGGGCCAGTTTGGATGAAAACAGCTGATCTCCTGGTGAAAGAAAAGGTTTTTAGATCAGTGAAGATGAATAATTTCCCACGGCACACCTGAACATCTCTGACCTCACACTGGTTGAAAACCACTGGTTTAGAGAATGAGAGCAACACAAAAACACACTTTTGTGGTAGAGGGAGCAGTAAAACCTGATGACAGACACACAAACGCACACACATGCACCCCCCCCC
>NC_050516.1:36285763-36288359 GCF_002922805.2 Oryzias melastigma
CACACACACACACACACCCGCACACCCCGACACACAGATTTACAAACATGCCAAAAGACACACACACAAACAATATTACAAACTCTCTGAGACATGACTCTAGGCAAACGCACACACAGACACACATGTGAAAATAGGTAAACAAAACACACACAGACTCACAAACACATATGAATACTGACACAAACACACACAAATGCACAGGAGATTTCTGATTTTTCTATCCGTTTGGAAGCTGTTGGAGCTTTGTGGAGAAACACTTGGAGTTCTCAGAGCTGCTGTAGGTCGTTACTTAGGCGGCGATCCAATCTGATCCATGACTCCAGATCAATGATTTTTATTACTTAATTTATTACGTTTGAATGGTTACTACTTAAAGATCCTTTCCAAATAATTAGAATGTCATGGAAAAGTGTATTCATTTACAGAACTCCATTCCAAAAATTAAACTTTCATAGAATACAGATTCAGGGCCACGGTTTGACTGATTACTGTTATTTCACATAAATTGGGGTTCCAGTATATAAAACCCACAAAAAGAGGATTTCAGAAAATGAAAAACTTGTGAAGAAATCTCTGCTTCTCCATCTTTACAAAAATACAAATACAGGGATTCTGATCACATCATCAAATCATTATCGATAAGGCCTTCCACAGTAGATCCCATCAGATCGAGGACAGCAGTTTGTCTCCACATCCTGGGAAGAGTTCTGCACACTTCAAGGTCAGCTGGGGTTCTAGTTTCCACCCCAAAACAACGTCCAGGTAGAGCGGACCGAGAGCTGGAGGCTGGTAACCGTTGACCGCTTGAAAAGTAGAATATTCTACTTTCTCAAACAGATTGGAAAAGTGGGATAATTTGTTACATGTGTGTTAATATTCGTAACAAGGCTGTAGTCTCTGTAGAATCAGGAAACTGAAATAAGAGTGATCAGATAGATAGATGTCTTTACTTGTCATTGTCGCAGGTACGATTCAATTAAAAGGGCTTCCTGGTCAATGCAACACAGTTTAAAGGGGCCATACCATGAAAAGACTATTTTTTGATCTTGTAAGTGTATTATACTGATCATTCCTCACTATAAAGAAGCAGTATTCTGATCCGTTCATAGCTAAGAAACCTGTTCTCTCAGTACCAGCCCCTCCCATACCCACGAAAACGAGCAGGTCCTCAAGTGCTGATGTCACAGATTGACGACTGCCCCTTTCAGGAAGAGTCTGCTCTGATAACACAAACACTCAATTTCTCCACAGAGCTAGTGATGATCAGTAAAAAAAACTTTCATTTTAGATGCAGAATACTGTATATCTTCTGGTTGTGTCCTGTCTTCAGTAAATTTCAGCTCAAACAGGTGTTTGTTACTTTAGACGCGGAGCTCCTTTAAGACACACACACCTGTTGGGCACAAGACGCCGAGTTTATTTGTGCTGTAAACCAGTGTAGCGATGGGCGGGGCTACTAAAGGCAGATATGTGGTATGCGCATCCATAAGTCTTCCCCCTAATTAGTGAATCCATATTAACCATAAACAGCACTGGTTAGAGTTACAAATTACATGTATTGGCTTCAGAAAAGGGACTAATCTCTATTCTGGTCCTGTTAGACCTCAGTGCAGCCTTTGATACCATTGACCACAGCATCTTACTCCAGAGACTAGAGCATGACATAGGGATCAGGGGATCTGCCCTCCAGTGGTTTGAATCCTATTTATCTGATAGATACCAGTTTGTTAATGTAAATGGACAGTCCTCTCATTGTACTAGAGTTAGCTACGGAGTCCCTCAGGGCTTAGTTCTAGGGCCCATTCTGTTCACGCTTTACATGCTGCCTTTAGGAAACATAATCAGGAAACACAGCATTAATTTTCACTGTTATGCAGATGATACACAGCTGTATTTATCCATTAAACCAGACCAGAATGACCACCTAGAGAAACTGAATTCCTGCATCAGAGACATTAAGACCTGGATGACAATTAATTACCTCCTCCTGAACCCAGAGAAAACTGAGGTCATGATACTGGGTCCTAAACACCTGAGAGATGCTCTCTCAGATCAGATAGTCTCCCTGGATGGTGTAAATGTTGCCTCCAATTCTTCAGTCAGAAACTTAGGGGTTTTATTTGACCAGGATTTATCATTTAAGGCTCACATATCTCAAGCTTGTAAAACTGCATTTTTTCACCTACGCAATATAGCTAGGATCAGGATCAAGTTCAAAATCCTTCTGTAAAAATTACTGTAATGAAGTCCAATGAGTCAGTCGTTTTGGGATATTGAGCTATAAATAAAATTGAATTGAAGTGAATCCATCTTTGAAAAAATGTAGATTATTTGCATGAGAGACATGCAGACACGATGCCAAAGGCTCTAGGATGATGTCATGAAATGGGTGGCACCCACTCACAACAGCAGGCGGAGCTTCAAGAATCGAGTCGTTTTACTTCAGAGTCGGAAAAAACTCACAGAAATACAGTAACTAATATTTCCTAAGTAATTTGTTTTTTAGTGTTCCAAAGGTAAATATGATCATATATATGGATATAGTTCCTTTGAAAGGATCATGGTATGAACCCTTTAAAATAACCCATGGTAA
>NC_050516.1:36288422-36372847 GCF_002922805.2 Oryzias melastigma
GTAGCCTAGAATCTGGAAAGTAAAACCAATTTTGATTAATAAAAAAAACAGGATACTCAGTAGGTGTTAAAATTGTTAAAACCAGAGAAAAATAATACAAAATGTGAGAAGACATCCACTGTGTCACAGTGGAACGTCCGCAGTCCAGCGGTCCTCCTGATCGAAGGGTTGTGGGTTCGATTCCCGCCTTGCCCGCCCATGTGTCAAAGTGTCCTGGGACAAGACACTGAACCCCACGTTGTCTCTGGTGGGAGGTTGGCACCAGTGTTCGGCAGCGGAGCCACCACCAGTGTGTGAATGTGACTGTGACTGTAAAGCGCTTTGGGCCTTTGAAGAAGGTAGAAAAGCGTTGTATAAGTATACACCATTTCTTCCATTTTACAGGAAGTGCTCCATGTTTAATGTAGAAGTGTAAAACTGTTGTGGACTCTTTGTGTTCTTACTTGACCTGTAGTGTTTGCCTGAAGGCAACAGACCAATCAGGGAGTGTCCGGGTGTGACGCGTCTTTGATAATATTCCCGGGCGGGGAGGGGGCCGCCAATAATCTTTTAGTTTCCCTTTGGTCAGGTCAACAGTTGTTTTAACATGTTTAAGACACGTTTATTAACCTCACTCATCTAAACCTCCAAATTTGTTCCAATCTATCAAATGATCAAACCACTGTAGATAAATGATCCCACAGCTGTAGGTTCAAACCTTTGTATTAAGGTTATCTGGTGTATTTGCTTCTTTTAACAACAACTCTTTTAAAACAACTAGGACCAAAATGTAAGGGATTAATTCCATCAGGGCGTCGCTGTTGTAGAGAGAAGCATCAGGATGAGTTTAGAGCCCGCCCTGATGGTGGTCACATGTTCGTGGACCTGCCAATCACCATCGTCAGCTCCTCCAGCAGTCCTGTCCGAGCCGTGACCTTCCAAAGCTTGGTCAGAATCTGAGCTGAGACAGTTTTGATGACTAATTATAGAAGCATGACAGGATGAGAGAAGTGAGCTGACATGCATGAATGACAATGATACAGTCTGTTATGTTCACAGGTTAGGGTCAGCGTTTTCTGGGCCTTTAGTTTCCTTCCTTTCACTTTGTAGCTTTTAAAGAGACACAATTTTTGCTTTTTTGCTCTTTTGCTTGCTACAGCTCAGCTCAGCAGACAATAGCACTGTAACAATAGAGGGTTGTAAATCTTCGGACACACACGGGGTATATTTGTATAAACGCCTTCTGTAGTTTAGGCTAAACTTTATTTTTGTTGATTGTATTTGTCTCCTTTTTTTGTTGGAATGGACTGAAAAGAAGAAGCAAGAAGAGAGGGGGATGCTGAGGGGTGGTGGGGGGGGTAATTAAGGGTGCAGTTAAAATTGGCGTTAGAACATGGAACAGATCGGACTAGAACTTGATAACTGAGCGAAGAACAATCATGAGAAGGATTATAAGCCCAGATGCCATGACTCTATTTACAGCCCTTACTTGCCTAAATGAGAACGTTCCCTGACAGACTTAGAGGAACAAGGCATGATGGGTCACTAAGATGTTACAAGTTTAAAGCGTGTCCATTATAATGTCTTTGTTCTCTTTGTTTATTATGAGGCGTTCTGTCCTTGTGTTTGGTGGCTTGTTGAAGGATTCCAGCTAAGTCATCACCTGAACTCCAACAGTGACAGTAATGAGGTGAATATGATCTGACATTCCTGATTAATCGTGTCCGCATCAACTTCTGGTTCTAAAACCCAAACCTTGGTGTTGTGTTGGAGGAAAGAGCCTTTCTAAGATTAACTTTTCACTGCAGTTTGACTTTGCACCTTGAGCTACTTGAAGCAGCATCACAACCTTGTTGATGCAGCGGCGGGACACTTCCTCACACTTGGGGAGATATGACGAAGGTGTTGACACGACCCGCATCAGACAGCCGCCATCCCAGATCAGACTCTGCTGCTGACTCAGCGTCTTCCTTCCAGAGATTGAAAACCAAAAGACTGGTTCGGGAGGAGGACCTGACTCTGGTCTTAGTAAGTTCCCACCAGGTCTTTCAGTGGCAGCTGATCCACAGTGAAATCTCCTCGCAGGAAGCGACCATCATCAACTCACTGGCAGCAACTCTTCCCTGCTGACCCACTGCAGGCGGGTGACCGTTTTAGTGTCATCACATCACCAGATACTTTGAGGCACAGTTTTACCTTCAAATGTCCAAACATTGCTTTGGACGTGTTTGGATGTTTTTCTATAGCAGGTCAGGAATTGGCTTTCTAGTCAGTTTCAGTTTTACAACCTTCACATGAATTTAATCACATATTACTTGTCTTCTGGTTTAAAATACAGGTCATACTTTTTTCACTATCCCATTGAAAATAGTTCATCTGCTTCCTGATTGGAGTCTGCATTTCATGATGAATGCTTCCTTCCTACTCTGTTTACATCCTGTAATGCCCGGCTACGGTGGCCATTTTGGTCCATTTGTTCCACTCCAACAACAGAGTCTATTCAGACTGAGGAAACTCAGAACCACCTGGAAAGATGGGTCAGAGAGCAGCTCCTGGTCCTGGACTAGGTCCACTTGGGGTGTAGTCAGACTGATAAATTGTTCTGGATTATTGGGGGAAATTGACTCTGGTTCACTTTAAGTCAGGGGTTTCAAACTCAATTCATCTGGGGGCCGCTGGAGGCGGAGTCTGGGTGAGGCTGGGCCGTATCAGGATTTCCACAAGAAAAGTTCTGATAAAACATTCTAATGTTCTTAAATATCTTTATTTTTAACACAAAATAATTAATTAAATAAATACATTTTTAAAATGAATAAAAAAACAATCATTCATACATAAATAAGATAATGACAATGACCATACAGCAGATACAGATGACTGACTGACTGCGTGGAGTTTTGACATAAATAAAACGCCACATGTGTCTCCCATCCATTCTAAGTGAGACGTCCACAGACGGAGCTGGTAGCTCCTCCCTAGAGACTATAGGGCTGCCTAACGTGGAACAGTTGAGACTATCCAGGTGTCTCTGTCTAAATCAGTGCTCAGTTGATTTATATTCCTGCGATCCAACTAGAAGTGTCTGAGACAACTTGTTAATGGGAACACCCTATACCAATATTAAATCATTTCAAAATGAAATACAGGTTTTTTAATCAATGTTTGGAAAATAACTTTTGGAGTTGAGGGTTTGTGAAATGATTGGAACATTGGAGCCACGGTACCAGAAGCCAGACTTCAGAAAAGGTCGTTCCCACATTGTACAAAGGTGTTAAGAGTGATGTGATGCTGTCGCTCCCTCAATCTGAACGATGGCTGAACATCAAGCCTACATGTCGATTATATCTCATCACTTTGATCCAGCGTGGAAAATGAAGACCTTTGTTTTGATGTCAACCAGAATTTTAAAGGTATCCCGCTCTGTTCTGTCTCCTTTTTGGTCTCCTTGGGTAAGTCATGTTTTGATTGATTTACTACATGCTTTAAGTTCCTGTCACCAGCCCCGCTCTCCTGCATCAATGAATCAGATCAAATTGGATTGTACAAAATGAACCAACATTGAGTATGAATTGGATCTTAACCACAAATTAGGAATCGTTACACCTCTAGTAAAACCGCCTCTGGTCACTGCTGGTCCTGTTCAGAATTTTTATGAGGAGAATTTCTGGTCTAGCTTAGAAACCGCAGGATTTCATCTCTGCTCTTTGCAGATGATGTTGACCTGTTGGATTCAATAAGCCAGGAACGGCAGCGGTGGTTTGGTGGGTTGCAGGACTTGGGTTATCAAGGGAGAGCTGCTGGTCCTCATGGTTAGAGGAACCAGTTGAGATGGGTTGAGCATGTGTTCTGGTCCCACCAGCAGAAATCTTGTAGAAAGACCCAGGATGTGCTGGAGACTATTCCTCTCAGCTGGACGATATCTTGGGATTCTCCCAGAGGAGCTGGTGGAAGTGTGGGCATCTGAGCTCAGACTGCTGCCCCAGAACCTGGCCCCAGATGAGCATAAGAACTAGAATGAACGGATGATTTTTTTTTCCTCCTCCTCATAAGCAGCTGATTTGTAGACCAGCGTCAGCCAGACTGAGACAAAGACCGAAAAGAGAAAACCTTTCAGTCTGTCGGGCCTTTAGGCCAGCATGAGTCTCAGCTGCCAGCTTTTGGGTTAAAATTGACTGTTTTGGTATTTAGACAAAAGTGGCAGTAATGAAACAGTTACAAAAGTTTGTTTTTGTTCAAAATTTCGTATGAAATAAAAACAGTTTAAGAAAAAGTCTTGATGATTTTCTGCTTACTGTCAAGAACACATTAATATGCATGTTGTGTGATTCAGCTAAGAGCACCACTGGGAACATATAATCCTGCGTTCTCGTGGTGCAGGGTTCTGATAACTTGCTCTGCAGCAGCCATGAACTGCGTTGGAAAATAGGAGTAATGAGATTTGCTTGGGGGGCTGAAGGCGCATCATCCGGAAGGCTGCAGACCCTTGAGATGCTAAAAAGCGAGAGCTGCAAAGAGTGCCAGGCAAAATGTTGCTCATAAACAAGCAAACGGTATAATCAGGCCACTATTGGTGCACATTTACAGAGCATCACCGCTTGAAAATGTGAAAAGAGAAATCGGAGCACTCTCCTCCAGGATTCTGTGGGATTTTGTTCTTCAATAGAGACTGGCAATTTACAGGTTAGCCCAATTCAGGTTAAATACCAATACTGTACTTTAATCAGTCATCCAGCTGAAATGTATCAGCTGCTCATGAAACTATTTGAAAAGACTGTCCTCACATGTCAACACTGAAACATGTCCAAATCCAGGCCTCGAGGGCCAGCCTCCTGCTGCTGATTACCTGGATCAGGTGTGTTTAGCCAATAAAGGAATTTTTGTGTCAGTGGTATCTGTATTTTTAATTATATATGCTGGAAAAGTGTGAACACTGAAACATCTCGATTTATCTTTTTTAGCCCCAAATTGTCCATTTCCTCTGCATTCACACTTGGGGTAGAGGAAAAAATCCATACTTTATTTATTTTATTTTATTTAAGGATCCCCATTAGTCTCAACCGAAGGTGAGACTATTCTTCCTGGGGTCCACATTAAAAGAATACATGCATTAATACACAAATATTAATATATACATAATACATACATCATAAAAACCAGTACATTACATTTATTAAAACAAAAATAAAAACCCTAGAATAAGAGAAACAATTAAAATAAATTACTCATTTATGCAGTGAAATTTCATTATGAATCACAGATTTCTTGAGATAAACCTTAAAACTATGATGACACTTTGATACTGTCATTTCTGAGGGGAGCATGTTCCAGAATGTAATTGACCTATATATAACAGTTTTTTTGAGAGCATTGGTTCATGGTAGTGGGAGAGTAAAGGTAACAGCAGATTTTCTTGTGTTAAAATGATGTCTTACATTTGTAGGCAGCAGTTGTAAGAATAAACTAAAGGGTTTGTGCAGGGCCCAGATTTTATGCAGAAACAAAATCAGACTATAAGCAAGCCTGTCCTCAACTTTCATCCATGACAGCCTCTGATGCATCCAGTCTGTGTTAGTCCTGAAAGGACAACCTAGAGCTAATCTTGCAGCTCTATTCTGCACTTTCTGAAGTCTCGCAATATCATACTTATTTGCACTTGACCAAATAGCAGGGCAGTAGTCTAAGTGACACAAAACCAAAGTGTGTAAAATCATTTTTCTTGTCTCATATGGAATATAATGAGCATTACTTCTAATTAGTGATATATTCCTGCTCATTTTATTCACTATATTATTGATATGTGTTGTCCAAGACATTGTCTGATCCAATGTTATTCCTAACAGTTTTACCTCATTGACTTGTTCAATTGGCTGATTCTGTAATGAGATGTGCAGTTCTGGGTTTCCTCTGACAGAGTAATTAGAGCCTAGCAACATACATTTGGTCTTCAAGACATTCAGCTTTAGCTTATTCTCCACAACCCACTCAGAGATTGACATTAACTCCTGTTGAAGCATGTCATTTACCTGATTTAGGCTAACAGAAGAAACAGATATAGTGGTGTCATCTGCATATACAGTCATTTGTGCTTTCCTTAATGCATAAGACATATCATTTACAAAAATACTATAGAGTAGAGGGCCAAGACAGCTACCTTGTGGAATTCCACAGTTAAGAGTGACAATATTGGAAAGGGAGCCGTTAAATGCAACACATTGCTTTCTGTTAGCCAAATAACTGCTTATAAGACGAACAGCTGATTCATTAAAACCATAATTTAACAGTTTCTTCAATAAAAGTACATGATCGACAATATCAAAAGCTGCACTGAAGTCCAGAAACACAGCTCCAACCAAAAGCTTCCCATCAATCTGTCTAAGCCAGTCATCAGTTAAGGCTGTCAGAGCTGTGCAGGTAGAGAAACCTTCTTTAGAAGCATGTTGGGCATCAGAAAATATATTGTTAGCATTAAAATAATTCTGAATCTGCTTAAACACCACTCCCTCCATCATTTTACCCAAAACTGGTAAAATACTTATGGGTCTGCTGTTTTGCCCTGTCAATGGCTCTTTAGCATTTTTTAACAAAGGGATAACTTTTGATATCTTCCATAAATCTGGATACAAACATTCGCCAATGTGCAAGTTAAATATATGACATACTGGTTTAACTATTGCTTTAGCTGCAATTTTTAAAAGTCTTCCGTCCATGTTATCAATTCCACAAGGTTTATTGCATTTAATATTTGTAAGTAACTTTTCTATTTCATTTTCTCTAACGCTTTCAAATGTAAATTGGCAATCTTTATTATTCATTATTTGTTTTTTAATTATTCTTTCTGACAGTTGACCATTCACTGAGGGCATCTCATCAATTATTGAACTCACTTTACTTTTATAGTAATCATTAAAGTAATTTGCTATTTCAGAGGGTTTGGTTATAAATGCACCATCCACTTCTATAAATGACTTTTCATTTCCTTTGCACCTACCTAAAAGTGTATTTATTGTACTCCAGAGATGTTTACTATTGTTACTACATTGCTTAAATTTAGTTTGATAGTATTGTTTTTTCTTTTGTCATACGGCGATATATTGAGATATTTCATTTGACAATACTAGTATCGATTTAAAATTTTGACAAAATAATATTTAATTTATTGCTTGTAAGCAACCAAAACTCAGCATCTTACTTTATTTTACACAAAAAATCCCGACCAACAAGTGGATAAATGTGACTTAACCTTAATGGTTAACTCACATTCATCCTATTTTTGTTTTCTTTAACAAAAACATTTTGTTGTGGAAATCAGACAATGTTGACCATTCCCTTTAAAACAAACATTATTTAATTTACCAAAATGAAAGCACCATGAATCTGCTTTGGTAAAAAAAGCTCATTAAACAAAATGAATTTTTACCATTTTATTAACATGTAAGTCATATTAAAGGAGCCAAACCATGAAATATATCCATATGTATGATCATACTTTAGCCTTTGGACACAAAATAACAAGTTATTATTTTTATTATTATTTTTGTGATCTCTTTTCCTACCTGGAAGTAAGACTCCTCAACCTTTGAGGCTCCACCTTTCGCCCCATGTGGGTCCCGCCCATTTCATGATGTCATCCTAGAGCCGGCTGTGCTTCACTCTTGAGAGCAAACATCCAAGTTTTTGCAAAGATGGATGTCCGTATTGTGTATCTGTAGTAGCCCTAGCTTTTACAGGCAGAATGGTTTTATTTTTTATTTTTTAACCTTTATTTTACCAGGAAATCCCACAGATCTTTGTGGTGATGGCTAATGGGTGAATTCCAGTCCCAAAATGCTGACAACAACAGATGAACATTTCAGGATTTATTGAAATGATAAGAACATTGTTCTGATTAGAACGTTTATGTTTCTCTTTGGAGCATCTCCAATCTCTCCGTATCAAAAATCTTCCTCGTTTTCCTGTGAACTATTTTCCAGGAGACACACGCCGACCTTTCCGTCTTTGCTCAATAATCCACGTTCAAACCAGTTCTTCTAATTCGTCACTCACTTCCTTTGCACCGCCTCCAGGAAATCATTTGCTCCCTCTTTGCAGCCGCCTTATCTGCTTGCACCGTTCTTGGATACGTTTGGGATCCACCCCAAAAGTTGTGCAGATTCCTCACCAGAATGTTCTTTGGCGTATGCCACCGCACGAAGTTTAAACACTAAATTTAATGAGCGTTTCCTGGTCATTGTTACACCACACAAACACACCCGGCACCAGAACAACTGTGCACGGCCCGGGGAGGGGGAGGTGTCTTAGAGGAGCTCAGTCTGTAGTATTAACACCTGTTAGACCCGATGGATGTGGGAGACAGGACACAATTTGAAGATATACTGTATTCTGCATCTAAAATTAAAGTTTTTTGCTGATCACTGCTAACTCTGTGGAGAAATTGAGTGTTGGTGTCAGACTGGGGGCGGAGCTATCAGAGCAGACTCTTCCTGAAAGGGGCGGTCCTCAGTCTGTGACATCAGCATGTGAGGACCTGCTCGTTTTCGAGGGTATGGGAGGGGCTGCTGTTGAGAGTGCAGGTTTTAGAGGATTAAACAAAAGTGCTCCTTTCATCTCTGGTGTCGGTCCCTGCAGCCTCCTCAGGGCGCTAAGTCTGGGTTTGAGATGCTAAATGCACCAACTGCTCCACAACTGTCTGTCTGCAGAGCATGTGGGGACCTTGAAATGTTACACTGAGAGCAGTTAGCCAAAACAGCTGAGAGTGAGTGAAGGCGGGATAGATGCAGGAGCTCATGCTAATGCTGCTGACAGAACTAACAGTAGTAATGGACACGTGACTGGCAAGTACAACCGGCATGTCAGCATACAACTTTAATAAACCAGGGTGTTACATATCCATATACAGTATATATATATGCAAACTCAGACTTTAAAATGTGGAATGTTCTTGAAGCCTTCAGATTTTGCATGTGTTCTGTTGTTTTATAATATGATTTAAGGTCCAGATAAAATAAATTAAAATTAGCTTTTGAATTTTACCATTAACATTTGTGAATATAGAATTTCCCAAAAATAATAAACACTGAATAACCAAAAATAAATTCTTGGATGAACCATATGAATCAAAATATAACATGAAATCAAAAATATAAATTCTCATATTAATATTCAGTTTTGTTATAATAAAGTCTTCAACAACACACCAACATTTTCAGTTGAAGAAAACATTGAGAGAATAAATGAAAAATGATTATTTTTTTTTCTGATCTACATATTTGGTAATCTCTATACTATTTGAACTTGTACAGAAATCCTACTCTTTAACCCAAACAGGGACTCTGAGAGTTTAGAACAAGAATTCCAACATGTTTCAATGTACGTTGTTGCATAAATGGCAGATAAAAAACCTTGAACCATGAAAATTGTCTCTACTGCAGTGACACAAACCACCGAGTGAAGCTGTGTGGCTGCGTGAATGCAGGTCTGTGGGTTACAGGTTTGTTTTTATGATACATGGACATACATTTAGGTTTGCTCAGAGCATAATTAAGCTGAAACAGAACTTCTGTAAACCTGTAAATATTCAGACCAGCTATTTTTGTTCAACAGATGTAAAGATCAAGCTGCTGAAACTGACCTGATCACAGGGAAACAGTGATGTTTTTGTGAAGAGAAGGACACCAGACCCGCTTCTCCTTAAAGATCTGAGTTTCATCTCAGCAGCCACATATGAACATCGATCTCCTTCAGTCCTCACAGCGTTTTTGCTGGGACTGCAGCCCACCTGAGTGATGACTCCTGCATGGTACCTATCTACCACACGATAGTCCAACATGAATGTGCTGCTGGTTTCCTATTGACCTCGAGTGCTACTCAATTTACCAGAGTCTGTTATTAGTGGTTATAAGATCTAAAGATGTAAAAACCTTTAAATACATATTAATGAATGTTTTTTTTATTAATTCTGAAATGAATCTGCTTTTGGATGTGCTGCGTAGAGTTGCTCCTCCCCAGCAGAGGGGGCTAGCTGGTTCAGTTTTAAGAACTGCAGCCAATAGGGTAAGCTCAGGTTAGAAGTTGAACCTTCAAGATCTTCTCTGTCTGCACAAGATGAAGATGAAGATGACGATGAAGATGAAGACAGCATCTCATCCAGAAAGTTTTTTTAGTTGTAAAACTGTGTTTATTACTGTGATTAGGTTAATGTGGAATCATTGCACTAATGTCTTTGCTCAGTTTATATTCCAGTGTTTATTTTCCTTTTAGCAAAAGTCAAATGTTTTTGTGGTTTATACACAGTGATCTTGAGACAAAATGGTTGTTTATTTTAGTTTACTCTTTGTACTTACAAAAGCATGTCCAACTAAAAGGACAAACAAACGTCTGCAGGAGCGAATAAATAAATAAAGAATAACACGTTTAGCTGAGTATCTCCTGCCACATCACTTCTACAGAATCTAGACTCTCAAAGCCTCCAATTGATGAACAAGTTGGACTGTTTAACCCTTTAATGTTGGAGCTGTCACCTGCAAAATGGAACAACGTTTGTTCGTACAACTCTTCAACCATTTCATGTAATTTTAATGCATCCTGAAGTGAAAAGCAGCTTTGAGCAGGTATGGAATCCTTGAGTCAGAACACGTTGGTACATCAACCACTTATAGAGCAAAGTGTTGCATTTCACCACAAGCTGCTTTCTCACCTCTAGAATCCATTGGAATGACATCAATTGAGTAAATGGTTGAATAGTCATAAGACGTGATGGAGTGCAGCCCTATCACCATCCAACATGCACCAGGAACAAATGGAGAGCTCCAATTGTGGTCAGTCCGGGACTTGACAGGTCTTAGAGCCTCCCAGAGCCCAAACTGACAAAGCGCTGTCCACAGGACTCATCGGGCGACACGGTCAAATCCAAATCCACAAGAAAGACCAAACTCCCTCAAACCCTCCGTTGAGTGTAGAGCTGCTCCACGGTTCTACAGCCAGGATGGAAACCTCACCATCGTTCCTCAGAGTTCAGCTATCAGCCAGTTGTCACACACCTTAACGTGTGAAATTTGTTCTCCACATTTGATCCCTCCCCTGGGGGAGGGGTGAGCTGCAGACACAGCCGCACTCGAATGGTTTGACCCCCCAATCCAACCCCATGATGGAGAGTGTCCAGCAGAGAGGCACTGGATCCCAATTTTAGAATCTTTGGAATGACCTAGCATGGATTTGAACTCACAACCTTCCAGTCACAGGGCGGACACTCTACCACAAGGCCACTGAGTGCATCTCCACTCCTCTGAAGTTGACTTTCCAGGTGAGGCTGAGGAGTGTACTTCTCCTGGTTGTTTGAACACACTCTCTGGTCACCCTTCTTAAAGGAGGAGCCACAGCAGCAGTCTGCCAATCCAGTCCAGTGGTGCACCTGTACCACGCCATCTGCAGCGAGGTGTCAACCAAGACAGATCCACAGGATCCAGATTCTTTAGATACATGGGAAGTGACTTTGTGTCAGTTCTTCGGGCTGGACCCGACTGAGGCCTTTGGTAGAAGTCCTGGTCACCAGGTGCTCACCTGGTAACTCTCGGCCTGGTTCCAGGTTGGGGCCCGGCCGACACCATCCAGGGAAACTTAGTAGAGGATTTAGAGCAGTCTACTTTGGTTAAAAAGAAAAAAATATGATGGATTTGAAAAACTTTGGTCACGCATGTGGCGTTCATGTGAATCTGTGGATTATATTTTTTTAGGGCTGGGAATCGATTAAAGAAATGAATTGTGATTATATGAGCTTATTTATGTTTTTGAAAATCACAAACACGTCACTAGAGTATAAGTGGGACCCTTGGCCAATCTATTAAAAAAAAAGCACGACTTATAGTCTGGAAAGGAAGGTATTCATTTCAGTGTTTTTGTGAAGTTTATTCTGATTAATACTCGTGATGAAGATGATCAATTACAGCCCACCTCAGCTCCTCCACACAGAATGTGGATCTCTGAGGCTGGAGGACCAGGAGGTGCAGGAGAGGAGTTCACTCTTGAGTTTGGTGATCATTTCAAAGTTTACCAAAATGCGTCTGATTGACATGAACATGACTTCCTGTATAATCAGAGGTGGACAGTAAGAAGCCAAACTGACTTGCAGTGCTAACAGTTTGTGTTGTTGCCATGGTTTTGTCCAGCAGTGAGCTGCAGTGTTTGCATGATCTCAGTGACAGTCCTATCTGATCCAAACGCCCTCTAGCTCATGGTAGTCAGGATTAGGATCCAATTCAAGCTGCTGAGGTTGACAGAAGAACAGATGTTTGTTTTGATGGAGATTCTGTTTTCTTTGTTGACCTGGTCATAAACCTCAGCTGGAAACACTTTGTTGGTGTGTAACTTTGGACAGTCAGGGTAAAGATTGTGCAAACGAACACAAAGTGAATGTTTTCACAGGTCGCAGACAGCTGCTGATGAAATCCAGCACAGCTGTTGGTGACAGCCCACACCCAGTTTCCTTTCATCGCTATGGAAACAGGCTGTCATCTGCTGGAATAAATACAAACAAGTTTGAGAGGATTCATGGAGTTGACTGTAGACTGAAAAAGTGACCAGAGAAGGAACTCTTGGGAAACCACAGAAACTCCTCGTTGGCGGACGGTGTTAAGAGTTAGAGTCCCATTGGCTGTCAGCCACCAGGTGAAGGAAATGTGTTCTCTATGTTTGACTTACCAACAACGACATTTACACCAGAGAGGTTCATACTCACCGTATGCAGATGATCTTCAGTTGTTCTGTTCAAAGACTGAATGAAGTAAAGTCTCTATATTTACCATCAAACACAATCTCTGCAAGTTAAAGTGAGTCCAGCTATGTCCACATGGATCACATAGATGACTCATTTGCACAATGTATATGTTTACATATGTATATTTGTGGAAGTTTGAAAATCGGCACCAATTGGGAAGCAGAGCCAAAACCAAAGAACCATGTTGGCACCAGAACCACATAAAACCCAATCGGTGCCCAACCCAAATCCCATGTCACTGCCAATGTCTCATCAGGAACATTCTACCGTCAGTGTGTAGACGTTAGTCATATGTACGGCTTCATGAGTTCTCTGTGAAATATAGAAATGACACATTTGCCATGTTTGCCTTCAGATGTGAAATTAATACCAGAACAAAGAAAACGCTGAGCGGAAGATGTTGACTGAAATGAGCAGCTCCGAGTCAAGAACAAAAGAGCTCACATTTGTAGAAAGAAACGGCTGGATTATAAGAGCGACGCTAAAAAAAGAACACAGCTCTGGGTGCCAATCAGCTTTTCTCTGATGACTGAACTGTTTTCACACATGCTCTGCAGCCTGACAGCTTTCACATGGCCCCCAATGTCAGGCAGCAGCTTTTTTTCAACATTCACTCCAGATTTGTACCATCAGCTTAAAATAATACAAAGACGTTTGCAGGATGACAGAGTCAGACGGATGCAGCAGCATATATGTGACAGAATGTTCACTGGGAAAAGCTCTGCTTCACAGCAGCTTCTGCTAATTAGCTGGTTGTTCAGCTGATACACATCAGAAGACATAATCTCACCCAAAAGTCTCGTGAACTCGTTAAGGTAACCAGGAGCTCAATGTTCTTAAGTTTATGCAGCCAACATGTTGAGTTTATCAGTAATTGACTATTTTCACATCCCCAGTTACTCTCCAGTCACTAGTCCTTTGACACGGTACAATGACCTGCTGCTGATGCAAATTCATTGAGGACGTGTTCACCTCTCAGCACATCCCGTCAGGGTCGCCTCAGCCAATCAGCTCCAACTGATCCACACATTTGTTTGGCCGAGATTCTTACGCCAGATGTTCGTCCTGATGTGACAGGTGAGTTTGGTTCAATTTGTTCAATTCAGCAAATTTAATTCCACTCAGACAGCCAGAGGAGCTGGAGGAAGTGGCCGGGGAGAGGGAAGTCTGGGCATCTTTGCTTAGACTGCTGCCCCCGTGACCCGGTCCGGATGAAGCGGAGGAAGATGGATGGATGGATGGATGGATGGATGGATGGATGGATGGATGGATGGATGGATCGGACAGCCTTTCGACCACAAACCGATTACAAAGTGCTTGGAAGTCAAAACTAAACGTTTGTCACTGGGTGAGATGCTTCCATCGGCCAAATGTTTATTAGTAGTAACGTGTTAATGCACTCGATTAATCAAAAAAAGTAACGAGTTAATAGTTAATAAAGCAAATTAATTATACTTCGCAAAAAAACAATCTCCCACTTTGCCTCAAGCGGGTCAGGCTTCCATGGCGAGCATCAAAACGCTTTGTCAGCAGTATCCCACTTATACTGTGGTCACTTACTGAAGAGATGAATATTTAATCCCTTTTACTTCTTTTTTCTTGCTATTTTCTTCAGTCTAGATTGAAAGTTCTCCTCTTACTGTTTGTTTTGTCTAGAACATGTGTCAGAGTCAAGGCCCGGGGGCCGGATCCGGCCCTCCAGGTGATTCTATCGGCCCTCCAGATCATTTTATTTTATTGTTATTAATGACCCGATGTTATCTTGTCCTCATTACTAACTTGTATAATTTTAACAAAATATATTTTTATGGAGAGTAAAATATTAAAGTTATTTAAGGTTTAAGTTGATTTATTCTGGAATAATATTCCTGCCTTTTTATTATTCAGAATTATGTTAAAAAGTTACAGTTTTATAGGTTTAAAAATGTAGTTTTAATTTTTTTTCTTATTTATTTATCTATTTTGTTAGGTTTTAATTATAAACATAAATGGTGCATCGACACCTAGCAGCCAACCAGAATGGAGTATTCCTCCAGAGCAGGGTGTCAGACCAATCCCACAGACACGTTGGTGTAAAGTGCGCCCCCTATCTGCTTCCAGAGGAACGTCTCACCAAAGGATGATAAATATAACGTTTTACAGCCTCTTCAAACAAAAATAAAAGATCGATACTTGGTGAGAACCATCGAGACTAAATATCGTGATATTTTGCGATATATCACAATATCGATATTTTGGGACACCCCTAATTCACACCCAGTTTTCTTGCAGAATCAAGTGTGTTGGCATCACTGTAGATGAAATGCTGCAAAACGCTCGATATAATGTTGACAAAGATGGTTAATAGATTTGTTAAACTTGTAAACAGTTTATTAATATGACCATTTTACACAATGGCCTCACTTTAAACGTAAATGAATCGAACTAAGCATGTTAATAAACCTTATTTGGCTCATTATGCTAAGAAATGACTTAACACTATAATTACATTAATGATGTTTGTTAAGGAATCCTATTATAGATCCTTGGAAGACGAACTTTTAAATGAAAAATCCCCTTCAGAAGAGGAGCCAGATTCTGACTTCTCCTCCACTTGTAAAGAAAGAAACCAATTTTGAATAATTACAGAATCCTGAGAAATAGCGGACCCATGTGGAAAATTCCCACCGCCGTTAACGGTGATGCTTGTGTGGGCTGAAAGTAAAAGGATTACATCTCATTGAATGCTGCTGCTTCTGTGCTGGGCTCAGTTTGACTCTATGAACATGTGGGCGTGCGTGCTAGAGACGTATACGTGTTTGTACACATGTAGGTCTGGGTGTGTTTGTGGGATCTACACTGGTGTGTGCGTGTGCACAGGTGTGTGTGTGTGGGAGGAGCTCGGCTGCTGTTTGACGTGAGCGTCGGCCTGCAGAGCTGCAGCTGCTGTTTCCATGCTAATGTTAAGGAAGAGCTGGAGCTCGTGGGAGGGGAGGGGAAGAGGCCAAAGCCCACCCACACAAACACTCACACACATTCACCAAATCCCAAAGTGGCGTTTCACACCTCTGCCAGCGCAGCGTCAGAGCATCCCGGATGTGTGGATACTTCTCTGCAGAGACTCTGCGGAACCAAACCCACAAAAGCAGGCGACCGGCTGGTAAAAGCTGGGAGATGTGGTCGGATAATGCTCAGCGTTTCCCACAGAATACTTCAGAAAGTGGTTCTCTTCTGAGTGTGTGTGAACAATGAACTCCAGATCCCTTTTTCAGAGGTCCAGATGTGCCAGCTGATGGGAAGAGCATAATAATAATGACTTTAATTCAATTCTATGGTCCTTTTTCAAAGACAAACTTGGAAAATCACATTATGAATTTGCCTGGAGGGATTTGTGCAGCAGACGCACTCATTCATCCTGGCTATTCTTAGCATCCCAACTTCAATAACTGCAGAAAGCCACCTCGACTGGAGACGCAGGAAACCACAAAGTTTATTGTTTTAGTAATGACCAACATGCAAAAAGCAATAATACAGAAAACAAAAACCGGAAAATGGAAGTGGAGAGGCGGGACTTGTGATGGGGAGATGTTTTCACGTCACAGTGAAGGAGCAGCACGGTAACAAAGCCATTGAACTGTTAGCGGTTAGCATTCAGCCGTACCATCTGGTGAGGGAGTTAAGCCCCGCCCTCTGCAGACGCTAGACCAGCTTGTGAAGACGTCTCCACCTCTGTCTCTCAGCTACAAACAGCACTCCCACATTCCCTTTAATATATCTGGAGGCTTTGACTCCGCCCCACTCTTTGATCCCCTTAGCATATCCCGTGGCCTCATCAATCAAGCAAATAGTCAGAGTGGTAATATTGTGTGAGACATACAAGTTGTCTAAAAGTTCTAAACTTCTCATTCTTCTTCTACATCCACTCGTTTCTCTGGAAGGTCACAGGGTGCTGGAGCCTATCCCAGCTCCTGAAGGCCAAAGTGGGGTTTCACTTTGGCCTTCAGCTGACAGCGTGGATTCTGAGATGTGTTTAGGATCCGTTTGGAGAAGACGTCCTCTCTTCAACTTCAACTTTTCTACTGATGTCATCAAGTTTGTTTGAGGAATCCGTTCTTCCATCTGCTGGTGAAATGTTTCCTGATCCACCAGCTGCAGTACAAGCCCAGAGCATGATTGATCCACCCCCATGCTTAACATCTGGACAGAGGTTCTGCTCGTTAAACTCTGGACCCTTTCTTCTCCAAACGGACCTTTGCTCATTGTGGTTCCATGTGAACCGGGTCGATCCTCAGAGCTTGTTTCCAAAATGCATCAGGTTTGTTTATGTTAATCTGTGAACTTCAAAGATTTGTGGTGAGGATGTAGAAGAGTTTTTTTTTCTGATGACTTCCATATTTGTACAAATATCTCTGGACAGAACATAGCAGCACAGAGTCAGCAGGTCTTTCTGGAAGAATCCTGCAGTCAAACCCCTTGAAAGGGTAAATGATGGAAATACAAGTTTTATTGTTTTCCATGAATAAGAAGATGAAGAGACATTATAGTTAAGTCTGGATAATGTTAAATCTGGGACTGAAGGGTTTTCACGGCTGAAAGCCAATGAAGGCTCCAGCTCAGAGACGCCATCCAGGAGACCTTTCTCAGCTTTAACATATGACACACCACCACCAGAGGTGAATGATCTATGAGTCTGGAATCATTTAAAACGGTTCATAGTACCAGTTAAAGACCCACTAACATGAAAATGTTTCTATTTACATGTTCTTGTAGTATTTTCTCATGAAAATTAAACCTGTATTTCTTTAATCAAGTCACGGTGAATGAGAAGCCGATTAAATGTATGTGTGATGTACAAGTTACTGCTCTGCTCCATTCTGATCCATTTGCTGACAAATAGATCCATAAACGTCTTTGTTTTACTCGCCTGACTGTACGGCTGGATATCTATGATGAGAGGGTGTCCGATTATCTAATATATTAGATGTTTTAGTGTGTTTTGGTTTTAGCGCGTTAATCTTTTTTTTTCCCGTTGGACGGTTGCTTCCTTGATGTTCATGTCTGATAATGCGCTCCTCAAAGAGCATTATCCTGCTCATAGTCATGTTAATTTAAGAAAAAAATCTATGTTAAATCAATTACTTGAACTTTAATCCTGGTGTATTTTTAAGCTTAAATCATTTTTACAAGAAACAGACCATTTAAAACGCGGTTCTTCTCTGTTGTTGTTGTTGCGTTGTCATGGATTTGTTGGTCTGGATGACACCAGAGTGTGTTTGATGGATTCTCTCCTTGCTCTCCACTGCTGAACATGGAGGTCAAACTCGTCTGAAGGAGTTACAGCTCCTGAGAATGAACATCACCCCACTGAGCTCCAGAAGAACCAGAACCTTTGTTCCTATTGGGTTGACTAGTAATTGTATTGACGTCGACACTGAAGTCAAGTGTGCTAACAGCTGGTGACACTCCATTATTAATAAATGTTAGACATTGTTGAGATTGTACAGGAAAAGTAATTCCTAAGACAGACCTGTGAAGAGATTCTGAATGTTTTTGTGTGTTTCTGAGGCATTGCCGACTGCACACCGCCGCTGACACGTCCTGGCAGAAATCGTCTTCGATGTTCACATATTTGTGGTCACATAGTTGCGAACTCAGAATGACGTTCTACAGTTTGACTCCAGTTACTTGCCTTTGGTTTGTCATCAACCATCACAAAACTTTTACATCTGTCTGAACACAAAAACACTCGTTGGAGTTCAGAGCTTCTGTCATTCTGGAACAAGAATAGTCTTCCAGTCTTCAATTCCTCCAGTTTCTAAACTCTGTTGTCTTCAGAAAACTGAAGCCTTTCTTTCTCTTCATTCAAAGAACTTCAGTTTCCTGCACAACTTTCAGTCCAAAAAAATGGAGCTCTCTTGTTTTGTGAAAAACAACAACTGTACTTTCAATATGAAATCTCTCCAGAGGTTAAGGTGTGTCTTCAGATGACGAAGATGACCGGTTGGTCAGACCTTCTGACTGATGCTGACGGCTTTGGACTGAACAGTAAGACCATCCAGCTCCAGTTGCTGTGAACTATGTTGCTTGAAAACATTTCTTTAAACCCTTCCTTTCCAGAGAAAAGTTTTTGTCAGCTTCAGACATGTTTTCTTCTTAGCAGTGCAGCAACTACATGACCAATCACCTCCCACACACTGCCCTGAAAAGCCTGTCCCTGTTTCAGAGGAGGGAAAGCCACAGCGCAAGTTGCATTGCTTTTCATCTGTCCACACAAAAATCATTTCACCCGTTTATAGACTCCATGCAGCCTCTTAATAGGGATATTGAGCCGCTTTGACTCTGCTTTCTCCACATACAGAGCCGAACCTGTACATTTCACCAACATGTTTGTGTGAAGCTCAGGAGGAAGAAGAACAGAGAAAGGGTTTTGTGATAAAAATAATACAGACTACGTGAGAAGGTAGTCATGGATACAACATCCAGTCACCCTTGTCGGTGCATATATGGAGTGATTTATGTTTCCACCTCAAGTACTTGTCTAAATGCTGCGTGTTGTCAGATAGCTGCAGTGTAGGAGGATCCTGACCCCAGGAAGTCACAGAGTTACATAAGCTTGATGGATCTGAATCACTGCCTCATAATTAACAATAATGCTCAAAGTTCCTCCACAAAAGTGCCTTTTTGGATCATTTGATTTCTGCTCAAATCAAATATTCTGTTGCATATTCTGACAGAAAACTCTCCCACCTCCTGGAAGCTGGTGTGTGCGCTGTACTGCAGGGCTGGTGGCATCGCTGTCAACGCTAGACATATAGATTACCTGCGATAACGCCAGTGTGAATGCTGAGGCTGGATGTAGCTGTTAAAGATGCTCGAGCTGAAAATACTGAGACTGAAAGCTTGCTCAAATATTAACTAAATTTCACTTTAACAAAAAAAAAAGTTAAATTTTGCCAAAACAGCTAGCATAATGATAACAAATCAGCTAAACTCCAAATTTGCCTAAAGAACTTGACATTTTTATATTTTTACCAAAACAGCTAGCGTAATGCTAAAATAATGCTAACATAATGCTTACATAAATTTACCTAAAGAACTTGAAAATGTTTTTTTTTAAAAACCTAGCCTAATGCTAAAATTGGCCTAAAAAACTGGAAAAATGTCTAAATTTCCCCAAACCAGGTCAAATAAAAGCTAAATGCTAAATTACCCTAAAAATCAGAAGTATTTACGCTTCAAAGTGCATGAAAGTTTCTGAAAGATTTGAGCGATGTCTCATTCATTCGTACGGCTCCAGAGAAGTCAACAAACGCGATGAACGCTGGAGATGGCTCCTCTTGAAGATGAAGTTCTGAGTCCATCAGGAGGTGGAGCAGCAGCAGCACCATGAATCACTGTGGCTCATTCTTAAGTCATTAAAAGGTCAAAGGTCACAGAACTATTGCTACCATTACTTCTGGTGAACAGGATCCTTCATGTTGTGGACATACAGAGATACGACTGTGTTTGGGTTGGTTGTGCCCTCACAGGTGAGGTGTCACATGACCAAACAGTCACATTCTCCCTGGTTGATGAGAAGACGCTTGGTCCAATTTTTTTCTCAAGCAAAAACTACAACCTGCCTTTTAGACCCGATCCCCACTTCTCTCTTAAAAACCTGTTAGGGATTCTTCGAGTCAGAGATTTCAAACATAGTTCACACCTCTCTTCAGACGGGTGTCTTCCCCTCTGCCTGTAAGACGGCGGTGGTGAAGCCCCTTCTGAAGAAGAGTAACTTGGAGCCAAACATTATGGACGATTACAGACCTGTATCCAACTTACCGTTTTTAGGTAAAATTATTGAAAAAATGTTTTTACTCAATCACAAATTTTTTTAAACAAACATAGTATTTTAGAAAAATGTCAATCTGGTTTTAGGATGAATCCCAGTACTGAGACGGCCCTTTTAAAGATTTTAACTGACCTCAGAAATAATTCTGACACGCAGCAACTTTCCATTCTGGTGCTGCTGGATCTTAGTGCCGCCTTCGATACGGTAGATCACCGGATTTTATTAGACAGACTTCGGAGTCGGGTTGGCCTCTCGGGAACTGTTCTTAACTGGTTTCATTCTTATCTAACTGATCGACATTTTTATGTAAGTTTGGATACATGCTCCTCAAGAATCCATGAAATAAGTTGTGGGGTTCCCCAAGGCTCAGTTTTAGGGCCTATACTCTTTCATTTATACATGTTGCCACTTGGGGGTGTCATCAGGAGACACGGCGTTAACTTTCACAGTTATGCTGATGATACTCAGCTCTACATCGCCGTGTCTCCTGATGACCTTGAACCTTTAAACACTCTTTTAAACTGTATTTTAGATATAAAATCGTACAACTTCCTTCAACGCAGCCAGAACAAAACAGAAGTTTTAATCATCGGTCCTGAAGACAAGAGAGAGGATTTTACTCAAACTCAGTCATTTTAACATTTCTCAATGTGTGAGAAATTTGGGCGTAGTTTTTGACTCTGAGCTGAATTTTGTCCCTCATATTAAAAATGTCGCTAAGACAGGATTTTATCATCTCAAAAATATGGCCAGAGTCCGCCCATTCCTCTCTCTTCCAGCACAGAGGTGCTGATGCTTTTATTTTTAGTCGTTTAGATTACTGTAATGCCCTGCTCTCTGGTTTACCTCAACTTCTTCAGAACTCGGCGGGACGAGTTCTGACGAGGACCAGGGGGCGGGAACACATTACTCCAGTTTTAAAATCGCTGCATTGCGTTTCAGGATTGATTTTAAGATTCTTTTGATGGTTTATAAATGTTTTATGGTCTTGGGCCTTCTTATCTCAGTGATCTTCTTTTAAAGTATGAACCCTCGCGGACCCTGAGGTCCTCTGGCACCGCCCTCTTAGTTGTTCCTAAGGTGAGGACCAAAACACATGGTGAGGCTTCGTTTCATCATTACGGTCCTCGCCTGTGGAACAGCCTGCCGGAGAGTCTCAGAGCCGCAGAGACCGTAGAGGTTTTTAAGAAGAGGCTCAAGACTCACCTTTTTAATCTGGCTTTTACTTGACCTTTTGTTGGTTTTGAATTATGTCTTTTCTTTTTATTATTATTTACTATTTATTTTTAACTTTTATGTGAATCCATTTTTTAATATTGTTTATATTATTTTAAGTCTGTTAACCCTTCTCTTACTTGTATTATACCCACATTATTTGTTTGTTTTAATTGCTTTAAACAATTTTTGTTTATTTTATACATTTTAAAAACTCCAGTCTTTCCTCACGGAGATCCTCTGTTCCTGGGTTCCCTCTGGGGGTGTGCCATTGTTGCGGTGCCTGTTCTCATTGGGGCGGCGGGGGCCCTGCTCCGTAGAGTGGGCCCTGTGCGGCGGTGGCCTCTGTGGTCAGACTGGGCCCTGGATTAGATGATCCCCGTAATACCGTTTCTTCACAGCAGCCAGACTGTTTTCTTAAGTCTTTGTTCAGTTCATTTGTTTTTTTTTTTTAGGGAGGGAGAAGCTGGGGAAGGGAGGGGTACTCATTCTGTGTAAATGTCCTTTTCTCCTTTTGTGTATTTGCTTTCTAACACACTGTCTTTTAATGTATTTCATTTGATTTTATGATAAGCGCTTTGAGCTTCCTCTGAATGAAAAGCTTTATAAACGAATAGAGTTTGAGTTTGTTTCCGTTAATCACTTCATACATGTGTGGTGTTAGTCATCAGGATGTTTGCCGCCTGGTTTTTCTCGTTCAGCTTCTCGGTCTGCAGAAACTTTCCAGTTCCTGATTCCATGTTTGGAGCATTTTCCCGATCAGGATTGGTTTTTCCGCTATGTTGCACCTCCGGTTTTTCGTGTGCATCAGATTTTTTTCATCACTTTTGGTTTAAGAACATTATATAATGAGGAAGAGAGGAACTTCAGAGGATTCACCAAAATGCTGCAACGACCAGAGGTCTGGATATCGTCTGATTCTGCTGTGCGGCCTCTTCTGTGGAATTCTGGGCAGCAGGTGGAATGAGTCTCTTGTATGGAGAGAACTGCGGGGCAGAAGCACCAATAACACATCGCATGATGATGTATGAAGCTATTACTCTGCAGACTGCAGATCAGTCAGCAGCGTGCTTCCCTGTGTGTCGCAGTGATCATTTTCAAGTCGCTGCGACGTCTTTAATCAAACCCTAACAAGTGTTGTTAATTATTTTAGTAATTTTGCTGTGCTTTTAGAAGAGGATCCTCAGCAGTTCATTATCACTGAGCAATGAAAGAACGAATGAAGAACTGAATTACAGCTTATCAAATTACTACAGTTTTCCTAGATTTTGTCCTCCGAACGCTTTACATGCTGGAACTGCTGAGGGTCTTACAAAGATGTCTTGGAAGCCTTGTAGTCTGTCGGTCATAAAGCTGCTGTCTTTGGGACATGAATCCATGTCACAGGGTAACAGTGGGTAACAAGACAAAACAAATTTACATCCACAGTCATTACAACTGAGAATACATTAGGATTAAAGACCATGCGTGTGTGTGCACATGTGAGGGTCTGTATGCATGTGTATATATTAATGCACGTGTGTGCATGCACACACGTGCATGGAGCACATGTGTGTATGTGTACATGTATGAAAGTATGTGTGACTTTGTGTACAACCATACGTGCATGTGAGAGTTTACATACACATGTATGTGCATGTGTGTGCATGTGTGCAGGCATGTGCATGTGTGTGCATGTGTGTGCATGTGTGTGCATGTGTGTGCATGTGTGTGCATGTGTGTGCATGTGTGCAGGCGTGTGCATGTGTGCAGGCGTGTGCATGTGTGTGCATGTGTGTGCATGTGTGCAGGCGTGTGCATGTGTGTGCATGAACTCCTGCTGCCTTTGCAGCATGAACAGATTGAGAGGTGATTTTTTTCTGTCGAGATGCTCTCTCACCTTCTGTCAGGAAAAATCCATCAATAACATCATCTATTCAGTTTAGGTTATTGATCTGGACCCAAATTAAAGTGAACAGAAAAAAGACAAAAACATTTTTAGATCTGTAGCGAAACCTGGGCATGAAAAGCTCTAAAGTCGTGAATGTTTTCGTGAAAAATGCTGTGAATAAAGTTCTTTTAAAGTCACTTCCACAAAAGCGAGTCGTAGAAATGCTGTAAGAATCGTTCCTCTGGTCTGTCTAATCAAATGCAAACAGCAGCAGCTTCCATGGGGGAATCAGACAGCGTTCGGAGACGCTCAGGAACGGAGCCGGAGCTTCATAACACAGCTGACGCAGGACGATGCAGACCAGCTGAAAAAGTAAGTGGTCCTTTCTTAAAGTCAGAATAATGCAACATAAAAGAAAAGGTTATTCTTCATGTTTCTGCTCATTTACTCAGATGATCATCAACAAAACATCCTGAGGACTTCATCAACCAGACAGAGAAACAAACTTCTATTGTGGGAAGATCGTTGCACTAAAACTAAACAAATCCGCCTTTCCAGGTAAGTTTAAAGGGCCCTTACCGGAGTAAACTATATCCATAATTATGATCATATATTACCTTTGGATCACTAAAAACAAATCATTTATGAAATATGATCTATTTTTGTGAACGACTCGATCTCTGAGGCTCCGCCTTTCACTCCTTGTCATGACGTCATCCTGGAGCCGGTGTTCCTCTGTGTCCCTGCATTCAAACAACCTCCTTTTTTAAAGATAGATTTATGTTTCGGAGCGTTACAATCTTCGAGTGCACGAGGAACCACAGCGACCCCAAGCTAGTTGTATGATTTGCACCCGTGGAACCTTCCTTGCGTGCACGGAGACTAAAATATGCTCGTGGGAGACTTTTGGCGGGAATTTAACACCATATTTGAGGTTTTTTATATTGAGGAGTGAAAAGTATAATACACTTAAAAAGCTCCAAAAGTTGTTTTTTCTATGGCCTCTTCGAAACATTCAGTCATCTCTGCATGTCAAAGTCTCATGACCACACGTTTAAGAAAAGCGTCCAAAAAGTGAATGTTTCATCTAAACAAAACATGGAAACACAACTGAGATCCAAACGACTGTGTCAGGGTAAAAACAGGGTCTCTGACGGGAGGGGCCCAAGTTTCATGACACACATCTCACACTATCTGATCTGATCCTTCGTGGTCACTGACACAGTCATGAACTACTTTCAGATGTAGAGACCAGGAACATCCACGTGTGTTCATGTCTGACCATCAGAGCAGGACGCTTCGCTGTGTCAAACTCTGACAGGGAGCACAAACACTGGACTGAAAATGAATGAAAAAGCTGACATTTCTCAGCAATATATTCCAAATATTTCTTTCCCAATTTCAGAAATATCTTGTTAGCATTTTAACTTGAAAATAAGAGTAAACTTTTTTAACCTTTTAACACCCGAGGCATCATCGGTGACGCTTAAACACAAAGTCTTTAACATAAAGTAACTTTTCAACCATTAACATGATGATTCCAGCTTGTGAAGGAGAAAAGCGGCTCAAAGTTACATAAATGAAAGAACATCAACACTGGAGCTCCGGTGTTAAAGGGTTAATGTAATAACAGCTGTGACTTCTGGAAATGCGCCTCACTCTGTCAGGATTTAATCAGAACTGATATTTTTGCTGTTTGAAGCGCATTAGTATTAATTTCCATCCATCTTCCAGACCTGCTTTATCCCTTTTGGGGTCACTGAGTTGCTGGAGCCTATCCCAGCCTCTGATGGGCGACGGCGGGGTATACCTCGGTGCATAGACCCTGCACTGGTTGTCGTTCCATATCAGGGCTCAGTGTTAAAGACACAAAACTGTCAAATAAAAAGACAAATTCTCTAACAGAAAACAGCAGCTTGTCTTCAAAGACAAAGCTCTCTCAAATCAACCTCCTGCTGTGCCGTGAGAGATGATGAGACCAGAGTGTGGTTGCCGTTCCCATCGAGCCTCACGCTGCACCGTGTATTGACATTAGCCACTCAGTGGTGTTGTGACAACAGAGCGTTCTTGAAGGGCTGCAGGGAAGCAGGCAGGTGAGGGCTGACGCCACACCTGTGCTGCATCTCATTGGCAGCAGGAGGGTGTGGCCTCTGAACCAGCAACGGCGTGTGGTCCCAAACCCACAGAAACAGCATGGCGCCCAATGCACTACCAGGGTTTTTAATCATTTCCATGGTGGGAAACGCCCAGATTTCCATTAGATTCCAGCTCCAGGTTTGTTGGTTTGGATGGAAACAAGATCTGCTGACAATCACCGTCCTAAAAACGTATTAACACACCTGTTTGTGTGTTTTAGTCTCACAAACGATCCTAAGGAGGCGTCTTCTTGGTGAAATCATCAAACCCAACAGAAAGGTGGTTTACCAAAGTGAAGGAAATAAAAATACACACAAAGAAAAAGGCGCAAACTGACACTAAGAAAGACAGATACACAATCACACAAACACAAAGACAGGTGTATGTGCACACACAGACACTCTGCCACACACACAGAGATGCACATGCACGTTTTAGACATGCACTCATACACACTCATACACACTCATACACACTCATACACAGACATACACACTCATACACAGACATGCATAGATCAGAGAAGTTTTTGAAAAGTTGAAGACAGAGATTCTGATCACATCTAATCAATCCAAATGAAGTCTCCCTAGTCCTTCAATAGTCTGGACAGGCTCCAGGTCCTGCTGGAAGATGAAATCTCCGTCCAGATCCTCAACAGAAGGAATCATGAAGAACATTCTGCTAGACTGCTGCAGTGATTCTGGGTTGAAGAATGAAAGCAGAGCTTACCAACACCAGAACTGAGGATTACAGCCCAGATCACGACCGACAGGACGATTTCGTTCTGGACCTCCAGCAGTTTGGGTTCTGGTCCTCACCAGTCTTCCTCCAAACCCTTAGACCTTGATTGAATCACACACTTTACTTTCATCAGAAAACAGGATCTTGGACCTCTGACCAACAGTCCGGTCCTTCTTCGTTTCCTCTGTGGTCCAGGTTCAGGAGGGGTTTGACCCGAGGAACCCGACAGTTGTAGTTCATCTCCTGAATGTGGGGGTTTCTGAAGCGGTTCCTCTTCCTCTCTTCCTGGATGTCTTTTGATAATCCGCCGAAGTCCACGGTGGTCTCTGTTGCTGCTACATTTTGTCCTTCCGTTAGACTTTAGGTTTTTAGGACATTAGGCTAGTTTTGTTAAGCAGCAGTCCAGATGGATCAGAGTCATATTGGTTTTTGCAGGTATTTCTACTTGTTTCAGATGTTTTGTGCCAATAAGAAACTGCACAGGTGGTTGGAAAAGAAGCAAAGCCACATCTCAGGAGGACACAAGTTTGAGACCCATTATGGGCTGTTAATGGAGTCTGTGAGGATTGCATGGTGGGAGGAGTTTTCTGTTCCTCCAAACAAGGTCAGACCTTGGTCCCACTGAACTTGCTCCTGGAATAAAGGACAAGAGATTTTCCCACTAGTGCATTTTTTCCACATTGAAAATGTTTAACTCAAAAGTGCTTGGCGACGTTTTTACGGCACTGATGTGAGGGGTGAAATGTTTCAATAGTTCTGTCCGCTCTGTCTCCATTGAGCACAGCGGAGTGCTCCAGAGAAGCAAAGCGACAAAATGTTTGCACTCCCTCTGGTCATTGCTTCACAAGGGACTCATAATGAGCGTCTGACTGCAGTGAAGTCCTTTGGATTAAAGGAGTACCACCTTCGTTTTACAATGTGTACTTATAATGGAAAAGGTACACTAACAAAAGTTGTTGCTCTTCTGAGGATTTAGGAGTTCAAAGTTCCACCCACCACTGAATATAACACTGAAACTTTCCACCTGTAATCTAGATCTGAGAAAGCTACAGAAGTGCATTCAGGCGTTAGGCAGGAAAGTCCTTCAAGATGTCATTCATTAATAATGTTTCAGTAACTCTGATCTGGACGGTTGAGAGGAGGAGTGATAAAAGTAAATAGAGAGCATCTGGAAATGTGAGTTCACGGTATGTTAGCTATTGTATGGACCTGTTTTTGTAGAAACCCTCGAAGGATTTTGGCGGCACCCAATGTGTCCCCTACACTGTCCCAGGGCATACACAACTGACCCCATTGTGGAATTCAGCTTATCAAAAAAAAGGAATTCGGGAGGCTGTGCAGCTCCATCCTGGCCAATTTTCTCTGTAACAAAAACAAGCAAACATATTTACAACAAGGCTCTGGGGGTGGATGAGGTTCGCCCCAAGTACCTCAAGTACCTCAAGTCTCTGGATGTTGTGGGAGTGTCTTGGCTGACACGTCTCTGCGGCATTGCGTGGCAGACAGGAACCGTACCACTGGACTGGCAGACTGGGGTGGTGGTTCCCCTTTTTAAGGAGGGGGAACAGAGGGTGTGTTCCAACTACCAGGGAATCACACTCCTCAGCCTCCCCGGGAAGGTCTATGGTCTATGGAAGGTCCAATAATTGAACCTCAGATCCAGGAACAACTGCGGTTTCCGTCCTGGTTGTGGAACAGTGGACCAGCTCTACACCCTCTCCAGGGTGCTGGAGAGTTCGTGTGAGTTTGCTCATCTAGTCCAGATGTGTTTGTGGATTTGGAGAAGGCGTTCGACCGCGTTCCCTGTGGTGTCCTGTGGAGGGTGCTCTGGGAGTATGGGATCCGGGGAGACTTAGAGACTCCGGCAGGGCTGCTCTTTATCCCCGGTTCTGTTCATAGTCTTTATGGACAGAATTCCTAGGCGGAGTTAGGAGGGGATCTGGTTTGGGGATTGCAGGAATTCATCTCTGCTCCTCTTAAATGATGTTGTTCTGTTGGCTTCATCAGGAACAGGACCTCCAGCAAGTATTGGAGCGGTTTGCAGCCGAGTGTGAAGCGACTGGGATGAGGGTCAGCACCGCTAAGTCTGAGGACATGGTTCTCAACCGGAGAAAGGTAGTTTGCCCTCTCTGGGTGGATAGAGTGCTCCTGCCTCAGGTGGAGGAGTTCCAATATCTTAGGGTCTTGTTCACGAGTGATGGAAGATCGGAGCGTGAGATCGACAGGCGGATTGGAGCGGAGTCCACCATTGTGGTGAAGAGGGAGCTGAGCCAGAGAGCAAAGCTCTCAATTTACCAGTCGATCTGGATGGATGGATGGATGGATGGCACTATAGTTGGCTGGATGTAGGACTATCTGGAAGGACATCCTTTTGTTTCCCAATGAACTGATTTCTGGTCTATATCATTCAAGCAACAAACTAAAACTGTAATAGTCAGCATGAACCCAAGGAACAACATTGTTGTGTTGTTCAGAGTGCTTGAAACAAACAAAACCGGAACCATGAAGGATTATAGAGCCGTCATCAAAGTTTATGAACTCTATGCTAAACACCAGGCTACACTCTATTCAAAGTTAACTCATGAGTCGTCATTGTAAACGTTTAGAGCTTTGACTCCTTCAACATTATAATGGAGTGAACCTACTACTAAAACTTAATTAACTTAATCAAAAGAACAAACACAGCTGTTAAAGTCAAACAAAACAATGAATTCTGGACAAGACTTGGGAGAAAACCTCCTGTTACGCCGATAAACTGAGTCTCCTCGATTCTTACAAACTGGAGCAGCAGTCTGAATTGATGGGTATGATTCCACTAAACTGCAACATTTCCCTCTCCACTTCTCCTCTCATGTTTACTTGAGCAGATTTGTTCTCCAGCTCCAGATGACAATGAGCTGCAGAACCTTCAGAATCACAAACAAACAGATGGCATGGATAAACGTGAGCAGATCTTTACATGCTTTGAAGACAAAATAATATTTCAACCTTAACATCCTTGTTTAATGTAACAAGCTAAGGTCTTTTCAGACGGCCCACAGCATTCTTGTCATTAGTTTTGGTTCCTAAAAGGAAAAGGGAAATTGGGTTTTCTGCTAAACAAGCTGTTTTACTTGTTGCTGACGCAGACAGACAGAGATGATCTTTGCTAACGTGAGCTGGTAGAGAACAGCCCACAATTACAGAGAGCATGAATACTTGACTCATCGCATTCTAACACCATGAAAACACACCATCTTAAAGATCTTATTCATGCTCTTTTCAACCAATAAGCCAAGACCCCCCCCCCCAAAGTTCTTCAAAAATGTCTAAGCATTCATAAACTTCTGAGATTTTCAACTGATTATTTTTGTCAACGTATAGATTTTACCACTGCAAAAGCGATTAATTGACAGAAACGAGTTTCTGATGATGCAGCACCTTCAACAGTTTGATGTCATGAGCTGTTGGATGTTTGGGGTCTACAGCTTTTCTACCAAACGCAGATTTCTTCCTCCTTCATCTGCAGGCAGTTACTGAAAGAAAATCAGCGGGTGTGCTGTTGGATGGCAGCGTCTCCCTCCTCGCTGCCTCTGTGCTGCCTCTGTGTCATAAGCGTGGCGTGGGAGGCAGAGCTGATTGAGTGGCCAGTTGGCAGTTGGAAGGATCCTTGCTTTTAGTTTCTTTGTTGTGTACTCCCAGAATTTAAAACAGAATGCATCGCCACCCCTGTTGTTGTTCTGAGGAAATCTAGATTTTTCAGAACTCTAGAGGTGAACAAGAGTGGAATCTGCTACTGAACCCATAACAAAGTCTAAGAGGGATGCAGGCGTTAAAGGGTCCACGCCATGATTTTCTTAAGCTTTCAGAGTGAACTATAACTATCTATATATATATATATATATATATATATATATATATATATATATATATATATATATATATATATATACACATGATCACATATTACCTTTTGAACACTAAAAACCACATTACTTATTAAATGTTAGTTATTTTTCGTGAGTTTTTTCCTACCAGAAAGTAAAGAGACTTGATTCCTAAAGCTCCGCCTACTGCTGGGTGTGGGTGCCGCCCATTTTTCATGACATAATCCCAGAGCAGGGATGTCAAACTCAATCGCACAAGAGGCCAAAATCCAAAACATACCTTAGGTCACGGGACGAACAGGATAAACATTTATTCAACATTCTAAAACGACATTCTTAAAACTTTAAAATCATAACTTTTTAACATCATTATGAACTAGATATATAGCATTACCTGTGATAATGCTGGTGTGAATGCTGGAAGCTGAATGTGGCAGCTGGAGATGCTAGTGCTGATAGCTGAAAACACTGAAGCTGATAGCCAGCTAAAATATTAGCTAAATGCCAAATTAGCCTAAAAAGACTAAAAGTATAAAATTAGATTAGCCAAAACAGCTAGCATGTAGTTGAAAATAATAGCTAATCTTCAAAATAGCTGAAAAAAAATGAAAAAAAGCCTAAATCAGCCAAAACACCTAGCATGTAAAAAAACAGCCTAAACAATCTTAGTAAATGCCAAAATAGTCCAAAAGGCTAACAGAATGCCAATTTTTTAAACTTTTAAATCATAACTTTTTAACATAATTATGAATAATAAAAAGGCAGGAATATTATTCCAGAATAAATCAACTTAAACCTTAAATAACTTTCAATATTTTACTCTCCATATAAAAAAAAAAAAATGGGAATAAAAATATTATTTCAAATCTGGAAAACCAAAATCTTGACTGATCTTGAAATGTAATAAAATACTTTGTAATTGTGAAAATAAGTATATTCAATCGACAAAATAGTTTTCAATGTTTTTTACTAGCGCAGTAGAATGAGGCTTCTGACTGTTTCAGTGACTTCTTGAAGATTAGAAGTTTTTTTCAGAAAATTCAATAGAGTAAATTGTATATTTATCGCATTAAATAGTGTGAGTTTCAAATAGATAATCAATAAGTTTATTTTACTATAACACCACCCGTGTGACGCAGCAGAAACTGATCAGCCATGCCAGGCCAATGTGTGGAAACATTTGAATTTAGCAAAGTCATGTGACCATACAGGGTGGAGCCTCCAAAGCCACGCCCCCTCAGAGGAGATTTTGGAAACAGAAGCTTCAGATAAACATGAAGAATGGCCTTGAAGACATTTAGGTTGTTAAAACTTCCTAATCACCATTAAAACTGGGAAGGTTTTTCTCTGGGGGACGTTAAAGAACCGTAGATGTGATTAGTTCGAGATTTGGATCTTGTTTCCTCTGCTGTAAATGCCCCAGGTGGGGGGCAGATGTCCGTCTGACCCTCTGGTTCCCGTCCAGCTGTCTGTGGGGGAGCGTCCGTCCACGTGCGGAGCTCCAGACTCCCTCCAGATGTTCTCCCTGTGGAGGATCCAGACGCGCCGCCGTTTCTCCCGGTCATTCCCGCCCGGGCGCACCTTAAGGCTCCGGGGGGGTCCCGGGCTCGTCCCTCCCTCCGTGCTGAGGGGAGGGGGCGCTGGGCCGAGCATCGGGGCTTTTCCCACCCCGCTCTGCCCCCCCGCCCCGCGCGGCCCTCATTTGCTGGATCAGTTTTACAGCAGGAGAGGGAGGGGGGAGTCTCTCCGTTCCTTTCACCGGATCGCTGCTTTTGGACTCGATCTCGGCTGGATTGTTCTCCGCCGCAGGACCAGAACCGGTCTCGTCACGGCAGCAAGAACCGGTCGAACCACCGGCGCAGTTCCCCCTCCCTCCCACGCGCTCGGTCAGTGTTTTTTTTCCCGCCCCCCCTGCAGTTGTCAAGTCGGAGCCGTGTTGGGAAATGGGCAAACCCCGGTGAACACGCCGTCCTGCCGCACCGACGCTCCGCGGGACTCGAACCTGGAGGTAATGTCCGATCCGCGCAAACTTTGCGGGGCGCGCGGGGCGATGTCCTCCGCGGCGTTTCCGTTCCGTCGGTGCCGCGAAAGTTGAGTCTGGAAACGGTTGAATCGTGATCTGACTTTTCCTGCCCAGCATCCGGGTAACGCTCGGTAACGGCGGGTCCCCCCCTCCCCCTTTAACCTTGACAGCCGTTAGGACACGTTCATCCACAGGTGTTAACGCGAGCGGAACCGGCGGAGTGGGAAACGGAATCTGCTTGGAGGCGTTTTCCGCGGACGGTTCCCCGTTCCTGCCGGATCTCGGTCGGTCCGCGGTGGCGGCCGCCCGGTGACCGTCAGCCCCCCCGGACCCCCTGAAACAGCCGCAGGAGCGTTTCCGCCCCTCCGCGTCGGACTCGAACGCGGCCACGGCCGGTGCGGACGCGGCGGAGCGGGCACGTTTTCCTGTTGCTGCAGCGCGCGCTCCACTCCGGAAAGTGTCGGTGTGGAGGAGGGGGGGCTCCCGCGCCGCTCACATGGCGGGCAGACGGGAGACGTTTCCGGGAAGTCGGGGTTCGGTTGTGATTTGTGGGCTGAGGAGTCGCGGAACGGTCGGAACCGCGGGGGCGCGCGGGTCCGCCCGGGCACGAGCGCCGCAGAGGCTGCGGGGCTACAGGTCCTGTTGGGGGGTCTCCAGTCACCGACATGCGGGGGGACTGGTTGCGGGTGCCCGGTGCGGGTGCGCGCACTGCTCTCCCGGCGCTTTCCCGCTCCTCGCACCGGAAATAGCGCTTTCCCGCTGCAGGAGACTCGCTCTGGAGCGCGTTTGGTTTTAATTAGCGGGAGTTCGGCGCGTGCCGAGCCGTGCTGACGTCACCGCCATGGTGTGTGGAGGAGCGACTGCGCAGGCTCTGCCCCCCCACACCCGGTCTCCACCCCCTCCCCCAGCTGGGTGTGTCCTGCCTCACTGCGTTAGGAGGGGGAGGGGGGGGGGATCCCTCATCTTGGCTCTTGACTCCTCCCAGCTTTTGACCTCCACAGAAGGACATGGCTGCTCCTGTCTGCTGCAGACGATGGAACAGAAATCAAAAAGCAAAAGTTTGAGTCAAACCTGAAAGACTTCCAGAAAACATCAAGTCAGGAGAGACTTCCAGGTCCGAGTCTTCTCCACCCCCATGTGAAGGATTATAGAGCCAAGTATGAGCTCTAAACACCAGGCTGTACTCTATCCAGAGTTAACTCACGAGTCATGAGTAGGGACCCATGACAAGTACCTGGTTCAGGTGTGTCCAGCCAATAAGAACATGCCAGAGCTGGGTATATTAGAACAGGGAGGCGGCTCTCCAGGACCAGGGTTCCCTACCCCTGACACATACAGCATTTCCTGTGATTATGCTAGTGTGAATGCTGTAAGGGGAGTTTGACCACTGAAGATGCTGAAATTAATAGCTAAAAACGCTGAAGCTGAAAAGTAGCCTAAAAACCAAATTAGCCTAAAAACTAAAAAAACAACAAAAACAAAATAAAAAGATGTAGGTTAGCCAAAAGAGCTAGCATGTAGCTGAAATATCAGCTAAACTCCAAAACAGCGTGAAAATCTTAGTAAATGTCAAAATAGTCCATAAAGCTAGCAGAATGTCAATTTTACAAAATTAAAAAACGTAACTTTTAAACATAATTCTGAATAATTAAAAGGTGGGAATGTTATTCCAGAATAAATCAACTTAAATCTTAAAAACTTTTAATATTTTACTCATAAAAATATTTTAGGTTAAAATAATACAAGTTAGAAATGAGCACAAGATAACATAGAGCCATTAATAACAAAATAAAATGATCTGGAGGGCCGGATAGAATTACCCGGAGGGCCGGATCTGGCCCCCGGGCCTTGACTTTGACACGTGATATAGAAGACCACATACACACTTGTGCGTGGATGCAGACAGATCGACTCTTTCATGCTAAAAAACCAAAAACTCCACACACAAACCCAAGCATACACACAGACGCTTCTAGACCAACGCTTTGGTTTGAATGGTTGTTGTTGTGGCAGGTAGTTCACAGAGATTTGTACTGTTTTTAAAATATGAACTCTGTCATATATGAGACGACCTGCGTGGTAAATGATTGGTTTGTAACGTGATGGAAGTGTATTTGTGTGTTCTCAGTTGTGTTCATTTTCCGGACCGTTTGTATGGTGTTTCTGATACCACAGTAGAAGGCTTTGAAATGTGGGATTTAGATGTGCGTTTCAAATACTCAATTACTGAATGTAGTATGCATTGGTACTGCTGTCATAGTGGTGCTCAGGACAGCAGCCCTTCCTTCACTCGTGTCTCTCTCCTAAAGCACAGCTTTAAAACTGGGGGGACACATGGAAACCCCCCTGCAGACGGAATCCCTGAACCAGATTCAGCTGCAAACAATTTGTCTTATGTAAGTCATCATCAATTATTAATGGGTGCAGCTGTTTGTAGCCCAGTCCTATATCTAAGATCTGTATGCTCAGCAGAGCCGTCGTCCTCCTGGTTGTGATCTGGTTGGCTCTTATTATTATTTTATGATTCCTGTGGAGTAAAAGGATGCAGACTCACTAAAATGGAGGACTGTCAGTAAATACTATTCACATTTGTATTGTTGGGGTGTTATCCTTTTAACCAGGAAACTCTTGCAGTTTTTATGTAATTATTGAGACACAAATGACACAAGCAACAGACTCCAAGAGCATTTGTACCACAAACAAACCTTTCAGCTGGAGACTACATTGATACCCAGCAGCCTTTGTCATCCAGAACATTCCACAGATCTGGATTCACTGATGTTAAAGAGTACACGAGGCTCAGACCAGGGGTGTTGGGTTCCTCCTGCTCCCATCACTGGAATGCCACACTGGTAAAGTAAGGCTACAGCTCTTCTTTATTTTTTAGTTGTTAACACCATTCTTTAATTTATAAAGCCCTTTAACACAGCCTAATTGCTAGAAAGCGCTGTACAATAAACACCATGAACACTAAAAGATAAAATAGAAGCATAAAACAACTAAAACCAAAACAGTAAAACAGATTTCTAATTACCTCAGTTTTCTTCTCATTAAAACTCAAGAAGCTGCTCTCCATCCACGCTCTGATTTCATGTAAACATGACATTAACTGTTTAAGGGAGGAGCCGTTCTTGTTCATTGGGAGGTAAATCTGGCTATCGTCTGCATAGAAATGAAAGGACTCTCCATGTTTCCTTATGATAGACCCAGGGAAAGAAGATAAAGGGAAACCAGAAGTGGTCCTAAAATTGAGCCGTGTGGGACCCCAAAGGACAGTGGAAGTAAATTTAGAGTCATGGTTCGGCCTGCCAGGCATGACTTAAACCAGGTGAGAGCGGCAACACCAACCGCCACCACACTAAGCATTAGAGCTCACTGGGTATCTCACAATACATTGGGATACGCAATACATGTCTCATGATATAGACGATATCATGATACTGCGATTATTGGTAAAAATCATCTCAAACATGAACATCAATTGAATTGGAATTATCTGTAAACTTCAGTGTTAACAATAGTAAACATGAGCAGCAGCACCGCTACTTAGTGCAGAATTGTTGTAAACAACAGAACAAAAATGTAATAATTCAAGTAGCTGCCAGATTCATTGGTGCAATGTGCGCCCCCTATCTGCCTCCAGAGGAACATCTAACCAAAGGATGAATAATATAACGTTTTACAGCCTCTTCAAACGAAAATCAAAGATCGATACTTGGTGAGAACCATCGAGAATCAATCGCTGGCGTAAATATTGTGATATATATATCGCAATTATTGGCACACCCCTAGTACAAAGTATAAAGTACTATTCAATGTGATCAAATGAATAACCATCACACGTATTTTAGAAAATGATTTGTATGTGGGTTTGTATGTGTTAAAAATAGGTGTTAAAGTGGAGAAAGAAAGTGAGCAAACTCTTGTTTTAAATTAACTTTAATGTGCTAAAAGAACAACAGCTGATATTTTAGCAAAAAGTTACTGATAACTTTACATACTTTACTTGCTTTGAAAACATCTGTCTAAAAAATGTGTTTCAAATGGAATCATAAGAAATAAATGAAAATGGACGTGAGGAAATGGTTCTGCTTGCACAGTAATGTGGACGTACTGATAAAATGTGGCCTATTTTACATCCGGATGACTAAAGTTGTGGTGCAGGCTTTGTTGCATTCCATCCTAATTGTGGTTCTGGAGAGCGTTTGGACATTGATGCATTAGACTCTTTTAGCCGTTTGATGAAATAAACCCAGTGTTATTAGGTCAGTTGTTGGCTTGAGAGGACAGAAGAAGAAGCTGCCCTGCACCCCGTCTGTCTTCTGCTCAGACTCATCTATGTGGACAGACACAGTGAAGTGGGCTGAGTCTGCAGCGTTGATGATCTTAACCGGACAATGTGAGAATGTCCCCTCAGCACACACTTATGTAAGGCTTCATTCAGTGTGTGACTAACCAGAAGTTTGTGCAGACATACGCCTCACAGCAGCCAGTCATGCGTCTGTCTGTGCATGCTGGTCCATGTTTCTGAGCCGACACTTCCATGTCTGACGGGGCTTCCTGTGCGGTCACATTTCATCCAATCAGTTTATCTAATTAGGATCAGTTTTCGTCAATTTCAAGTAATTTATAAATAAGCAGGTCAAGGATTCAATTTAGTTCTGTAATCTCATTTGTTTGCTTGTTACAGTTTGTATTAGTGGCCTGATGAACACTGACGGACGGGGCTTCACTGGGAATGAAATGCGTAGCAAGAGATGTAAAAAGGTGATTTATTAGATCACATAATTGATGAAATCAGGTCCTGATCAGTCTAGTGTGAAGCTGTAAAGATTCTAGGAATGAAATGGACCCTCTAGAAGCTTCGGTGACATAAGAAGTACATCAAGCTGAGTTGTAGTTTTTAATGGAAGTAACCATCAATGTACTGGGAATTTTTTAGTGTGAGCCCCCACTGAACACAGACTAGACATGTTTGAGGTAATACTTTCTTAAAGTGTGGGTATAGGACAGAGGTCTGCAACTTTGGACACTTAAAGAGCCATTGGAGAGGATTTATTACTGACCAGAACCCAACGAGAGCCACAAAGTCTGTAAGAAATGGACATGGATTTGCATCCAAGTTCATGTGCCTATTTTCATGTATATATAAAAATACATACGCATAAAGATAAAATACTGTTACAAAATACTACTACTTTCCACAGTCATTTCTGTTCATGACTTCCTTTCAAAATAAAACACTTCCTGTATCACAATGGATCATCTCAATGCAGTAAATGTAAAGTATGTGATTAAACTGTGATTAAAAAAAGTTAATTTCACTATTTGGGGTCAGAAATTTGTAATTCTAACAAACCAAAATCATATCAGAGCTAAGTAATTGACTTTTACTGTAATTTTTGAACCATTAGGCACACTTAAAATCCTTGAATTTATTCAAAAATAGTAAATCTGCTGAATGATCTGGTGTGCTTTAATTCTGGTTGTGTTTTCATCACCCAGAGAGCCACAATGAAGGGGTCTCAGAGCCACAGGTTGTAGACCCGCGGTATAGAGGATCAGAACTGTTAAGGTGTTCTTGTTTTTGGGTACAGAGATGTAGCAGAGGTGATAAAGATCCTCCTGCAACAGAGCCTTGCAGAGTCTAGAACAGGGATGTCAAACTCAGTCACACAGAGGCCAAAATCCAAAACACACCTTCGGTCGCAGGCCGAATAAGACAAAACTTTTATTGAAAACTCTAAAACTACATTTTTAAAACTGTAAAAAAATTTCCCTTTTTAATGCAAACTGAACCTTTAGACGAGGCCAGTACTGGTACCCTGACCCTAGCCTGGTCCGCGTCTGGAACGGTACCACATCTGGAACTGGTACTGTCTGGTACCGGGTTAAGGTTAAGATACCGGTGGCGGTTGGGGAGCCTTAATTTAACAGGAACAGCCAGCATATCAAATAACGAGGAGTTGAGGACACTATAAACGTTATTTTTTGACGCGGGGGGTCGTTTAACCAAGCGTCAGCATGTGACGACTTAGTCATGAGAACGTGTTGCAATATGTTACCAGCGCAAGATAACTGCGGGCCGTTAATAGCAAAAATATAAAATGATCGGACGGGCCGGATCCGGCCCCTGGGCCTTGACTTTCACACATGTGAGTCTAGAAACTTCTGTGGGAATCTTGCAAAAAGACATTACCAGGTGGATTCTAATCAAGACGTACAGAAATGGTTGCGTTCACCATTTTTCATGAATTGTTATCTTCTCTGTCTGATGTGGCGTTTTCTGCACTTGATTGTTTAGCACGAGACTCTTAGACTCAAAGCTACCAGGAATGTTGGGTTCAGTATCAGTTCATATCTATACTTTTTAAGTCAATGTTACTGCTACCTGATGACGTTTAAACACAAAATCTTTAACATACTGTAACTTTTCAACCGCTAACAGGATCATTTCAGGAATGGTCCTGTTAGCAGTTGAAAAGTTACAGTATATCAAAGAACATAAGCACTGGAGCTTGGGTGTGAAAGGGTTAAAAATGGCGGTAGATGTCACACTGCCTTTTATTCTTGGCCTCTCTGTCATTATGCAAACTATAAACTTCCAACAGGAGAGTTGCATGAAAATAAACTGTAGTGTTCAACAAATTAATGTGTAAAAAATGAAGAAATAGTTGAACATGAATCAATGACTGCTTTGATTAAACAAGCTGCAAAGGATGTTGGTTGTTTTGTGTCACGCTTGTTGTCACGATAACCTTGGTGTTTGTATCATGGAAAAGCAGAAACAGCAGTCACTCCCTTCCTGGAAGTGGTTGCGATAAACGCATTCAGGCTGGAGTTTGTGCAGAGCTTGAGGACCGCCGTCTGTCTGAGCGCGTTCAAGACGCAGCCTTCCTCTGCAGCATGACAACTGCTGATAAAGACGACAGAACAGAGATGCTGCACCAGTGTGAGCAGCATGCGTTACAGATTAGAGGTTTTAACCCATGAGGGGTCAAACTTGGAAAACAAATGGCAGTAAATCGGTTTGTTCACATGTAAAGCTTCAAGGAATATGACAAAGTAATTCTCTGTATTTTCTGTTTGCTAAAACTCTGGTCAAGGAAAAACACCACAAATGGCCGGACAGAAATGTAAAAAAAAAATAATAATAAACTTGTCATTGTTGTAAAATTACGACGGCGTATTAGAGCCACTTTATTAACTAAAAAATACTTTTTTAATTATGACTTTAAATCTTGTAAATTTACGAGAAAAAAAGTCCTAACTACAAAATTACAAGAATAAAAATGTATATTTATGACTTTAAAAGTCAGAAGCTAAATTTATGCCTTTTTTCTCGTAGATTTACAACTTTTAATCTCATAAATTTATGAGATTTAAAGTTGTAAATTTACGAGATTTAAAGTCGTAAATTTAAGAGATTTAAAGTAGTAAATTTACGACATTATAAATAGAACATTTCAGAGAAAACAACTCGTAAATTTACGAGATTTAAAGTTGTAACTTTATGAGATTCAAAGTTGTAAATTTGGGAGAAAGAAATTTGAAAATTTATGACATTTAAATTAGTACATTTACAATATTAAAAGTTGTAAATTTACGAGATTTAACTTTGTAATTTTACGAGAAAAAAAACTCCTAATATTACTTTTGTTTTGGAGGCCCTAATACTTGTAGTAAAATAAAAACTATTATTCGAATTTGCATTTAGAAACTTTAGTCCCCCTGTGATACTTGAACCACTTCAGTACCTTAATACAATCAAGTCTTGATCTCACCTGAATTTCTTCAATAAAGTTGAAATCTGCACAGTGTTTCTTAAAATGCATTCCACTGTGATAACTAGAATTAAAGAAAAAAAAGTTCTCCTGAATTTGATCAAAACTTGTCAGTGTAGGAACGGCCTGAGTGATCAGAGAGATTAGGAATAATAGGAATATACCTCCCATCAAAATAATTTTGACAGCTGACCTTTGACCCTACACCATCAAACTTTTTTTGTTTTCTTAATAATGAAATTATATTGCATAGAAGTAATTTATGAATGGTATGAACATGTCTCTGTTGTCATCTAACTGTAAACTCAAATTCAAGCACGCAGAGAAAAGAAAGCTTACAGTTTTTGTGTAACACTCACTTCTAATACACAGTGGATTCAATTTTATTATTATATTAAAAAAACTTTTATGTCCTACAAATGATTTTGTTGTATTGATCCACCACGTCTTAAAGTCCGGTCCGTGAAATATTGTCCGACTGTAAAGTGGTCCATGAACACATAAAGAAACAGCTGTTTAACATTAGCATCATGCTAATGCTACATCACCAAATCAAGACTTTGTTTAAACTTTTTGTTGCTGATATAAGTCCAGCTGGTTCTGATTGACTCCCGTTAAAAATCACCAGATGTTCCGTGGCTTCATCAGCCGAGACTAAGCGTTACATGGAGAAGATCTGTGGAAGTGACCGCGGGGGTGTGGTTACCTGTGGGCGTTTGATTACCTTTCATGCCGACGAAGGGAGTGGAGAGGTCCAAAAAAGTCATCAAAATAAGAGCTAATGAACATAATTAGATGCAAACATTTAGACTAACTCTCTAACTTTTACTCACCAAAGAGAAGAAAATGCTCACTACTGACGAGTGTCAATTTCGGACCCTTCAAAATAAAAGTCTATCGCGACAGACTCATTCCTCTATGGAGGAATGAGTCTGTCGCGATATCTATGGTTTTATCGCCCAGCCCTATCCTGAGACTGATCACTGGTGCTACGGTTCTATTGAAAAAGACCAGCAGGACTGGAGGAATCACAAAGACACATGCTGTTCTCAGAGTAATAAGACATCAGTCAGAGAGGGAGGGGAACAGATGGAGGGCAGTGTGAAAACCGACAGGGATTGAAACACTAATGCTTTCTGCATGTTGGCAATGTTATTTTGTTGGCCAGAACTTAACTTCCTTCTTCTAAAATGAAACAGGTGCCGTGTGTTGTTTGAGGAGAATCTGAGCTCGTCTTCTCCTCTGATACCGGCTTCTTCTTCATCTCAAACACACTCTGGATATGAAGGTCTAAGGTTGTTTTTGGGCCACGGCTGGCTCAATGTTTAGAGGAAAACCAGACGTGGTCACATTAGGATGGAAAATGATCGTATCACATCCTCTCCAGCTGTGTGTTTAGGTGAAAACATTAACAAAGTCGTAGATCTGCCACGAGGTTTTAAATCTGAGCAAAGTAACTTCCTATTCTGAGCATTAAAATATTCCCACAGCATATGCAGTGTTGGTTTTCTAAGGCCTGAACTAGGGACTCGTTTTCCGGTGACTCCGTGTGTTTTCAGGGCTGATGGGAGTTTGTGAATGCAGCAAACGTGTCATGAGATCATCACTGAACCAACCAGCCTCAGGGACTCTTTTGGTTTTCCCCCTACACTTGAGCCAGGTCTGCCCATTTGGACTTAACATGAACAGAACTTTGAGACTGGATTATTGGTGGTCCGGGTTCACAATGATGGTTCCAATTGGACTACAGTTGGTGAAAGACGGAGAAGAGGAGGATAGTGTGTTTGTTGGCACAATGTGGATGTAGTGGGAGGGATCCTGAGGGAAGAGTGTCCTAAGAATCTTCTGGAGGTGAAGAGATTGCCGGATAAGGTTATGAGTCTGAAGCTGAAAGTTGGAGGTGTGATGTTGACTGTTGTCAATGGATAAAGCTTATGAGTCATGGAGTAAAGTCATGGAAAAGAGTAGAGGAAGCTAAACTCAGAAGTGAACATTTGTGTGGTTTCATGCAGAAAAACAAAAACCACAGATGTAAAAATATCTGCTTTGAGGATGTTTCTGGAGAAGAACAGAGAAGGTCAGGTCCTCCTGTAGAGAAAGTCTGAGAGGATCTAGAGAGGGGAGCTGTGGTTCTGAGGAGGACGTCTGGAGCGACTTGGACAGGACATGGATGGGAGCTGGAAGACAGTGTGGAGATGTTCTGTAGTTGAATGGGGGGGTGGGGCAGCAGCAAGGATCTTGTTTACTGCGGTGATGGACTGAGGACGAGGTTGGACTGGAGTTTCTGAGGATCATGATGTTTGCAGATGACACTGTGATCTATAGGAATGAAGGTCGGCTGCAGCAAGTCAGAGTATCTGTGAGTAAAAGAGAAGAACTCGAGTGAAGGATTCTTTCCTGAACAAACATGAATGGTCTTAGACTGTCCCAGGACGTAACCCTTATGCTAGGCATGTTTACATTTACTTTTTTTTCCAAGGATTGTTTTCATCTTCACTGGTGTCTGTGGCAGACATAAAATCCTGTCCACTTTTGTCATAGGAAGGATCACACATAAATATAAGAGTGGGGTCATCTGGACCCCATATGAGAGCACAAGGGTTAATCTGACCCGCAGTCTTCTAGACGAGAGGGACGGCTTAGAGGCCACGCCCCTCTTCCTGTTGTTGCTGGCGTTTTATTGTCACCGACACGTTTTGGGGGTTTGAGTGAGACGTTCTCCCTCCTGGATTTCTGAGTCAATATTCATTTTCACTAAATCTCGTTGATAGTTTTTAGTGCTTGTAAAATAGTGATCCGTGTTAACCTAAACTAACATTTTTATTTCTGAAATGTAACTGTTTTCTTGAGAAGAAACAAAAGATTCAGTGTTCTGGGATGTTGGGTACCAATGAAAGGATCCTGGACTGACTGAACATCCGGATATTTAAGCACATTTGGTAGCGTTAAAATGCAGGAAAATGTCTGCTCCTGTTTTCAACAGTTGAGCGGATCCGTCTGCACGGCTGTGTGGTTGTGGAGAAACCTCACAGCAGACGTTTCCTTTCTGCTCTGCAGCGGCTGCAGAGTCCCTGCTGTGTGTCGTTTCTCTTCCTTCCCTGCTGTCGCGGCGTCGCCAAGGTGACCCGGACCTCCGCTGGTTAAGAAGCTGCAGGCTCGCGGCGGCCTCGGCGCCGGCCGGGATCACAGAAATGTTTGTGTTGCAGAGCTGGGTGTAGCTGAACGTTGATGATGACTGCACACAATCACTGCACACTGTGAAAACACGCCGCTGTCACCGCCAAGACGCCTCAAACTGGGACAGGATGAAGGAAATCTGCTCAAACATTAAAAAAACATCAAAGATCAGGAACCTGCTCGCTGCTCGTGGAGGAAAAATCTTGGCTGAACTTCAGAGACTAAATTCTCTGTCAGGTTTTCCACTTCAGTTTCCTGAGCTGTGAGTGTTTCAGTGGAGCAGAATCACCGCTTCAAAGATTTACTGTCGACTTTAGCAAAGTCTGAGTGTTTAGATCATGACTTTATGAGAACGTGGTATTCAAAGGTTCATCAGGGAAAAACGGCGGTATGTGTTCAACCGGGTGTGTGTTTGTGTGTTTGTGTGTAAATGTGTGTGTATCTTTGCATGTGTGTTTATGTATATCTTAATGTGTGTGTTTGCCTGTGTGTGTATATGTAAGCACCTTTGTGTGTGTTTGTATGGTGTTTGTGTGTCTTTTCATGTGTGTGATGTCTCTGTGTTTGTCATTGTGTGCGTGAGTTTGTGTGTATCTTTGTCTCTGTCTTTGTGTGTGTGTGGTGTTTGTGTGTGTATCTTCGTGTGTGTGTGTTTGTAATTGTTCTTGCGTGTGTGTGGTGTCTGTGTCATTGTGTGTGTGTATCTAGGTGTCTGTCTTTGTGTGTGTCACTGCGTGTAGGTGTGTCTTTGTTTAGTGCGTGCGAGTTTGTGTTTATCTTTGTGTCTGTCTTTGCGTGTGTGGTGTTTGTGTTTGCATCTTTGCGTGCTTGTGTTTGTATGTCTTTGCATGTATGTGTGTGTTTGTGTGTAAATCTTTGTGTGTGCATGTTTGTGTCTTTGTGTGGTTGTGTAGTGTGTGCGTATTTGTGTGTATCTTTGTGTCTGTCTTTGCGTGTGTGTGGTGTCTGTTTTGTCATTGTGTGTCTGAGGTGTGTTTCTGTGTGTGTGTGTTTGTGTTTGTAAGTGTATTTGCATGTGTGTGTTTGTGTTTGTAAGGGGCTGCACGGTGGCGCAGTGGTTAGCGCTCTTGCCTCACAGCGAGAAGGCCCCGGTTCGACTCCCGGCTGGGACCTTTCTGTGTGGAGTTTGCATGTTCTCCCCGTGCATGCGTGGGTTTTCACCGGGGACTCCGGCTTCCTCCCACCGTCCAAAAACATGCTTCATAGGTTCATTGGTGACTCTAAATTGCCCCTAGGTGTGAATGTGGGAGTGACTGTGTGTGTGATTGAGGCCCTGCGACAGACTGGCGACCTGTCCAGGGTGTACCCCGCCTTCGCCCTTCAGTAGCCGGGATAGGCTCCGGCGCCCCGCGACCCTGAAAGGGACAAAGCGGTCAAGAAGATGGATGGATGGATGGATGGATGGATGTGTTTGTAAGTGTATTTGCATGTGTGTGTTTGTGTAGTGTGTGTTGGTGTGTATCTGTGTGTGTTTGTGTAGTGTGTGTTGGTGTGTATCGGTGTGTGTTTAACGTCTGACAGTGTCGTCATGTGACTGTGACGGCGCTCTGGTGAAGACGTTCTGCTTTTCGCAGCAGCTGGATCAGAATCTGAAGACGTTTCCCAGATTCGGGTCATGATCTAACAGGCTGGATTTGAAGTGCAGAGTTGGTGGATTGATCTTCACTCCAACTTAGACTCAATCCTCAAACACTTGAAAACCTGAGAACTTTAAGTCTTTAAGCTGCTTCAGTTTTCCTTCAGTTTCCGTAGGAACAGGAAGTTCTAGGCGGACCTGCTTCATCCACTGTAGACAGACAGACTTATTATTTTAAGTTTGCATGGTTGTAATGTTGTCATCAAAGTGTAGGAGCTGCACACTAAACTCTCAGCTACGTACCAGATGATCCATCATCGTGTTCAGATCTTTGCTGCTGATCCTTCAAGAAGATGTGGAGGAAAAAAAACTAGGACCAACACAGAAAAACGAAGAGCATCCGTGTTTAAGGCTGTCTCAAACCTGATCAAACTGGACACACGAGACTTCCATTAACAGTTAGTAACTTTCATATGAAGGATCAATCACACACTAATACAGACTCTCCATCATTAGTTTCCATCAGTCTCAACAGAGATGTCTCAGACCTAAACAGTGAACGCATCAGATCCTAAAAACGGCCAACCATCTGGTCTTCCTGCCGCTTTTCCTGTTCATAACAGGAAGTGACATACCTAAAACTTTATGAACAAGAACACAAATGACAAAACTGTTTAAGCAAACGAGTAATCAATTCTGGAAACGACTAGACTTCTGTTTAAAAGAATCTTAAAAATAAAAAACACAATGGATGCCAGATTAACTGCATCAAATCTTCTACCTGAGATTGTTTAATTCCAGTAAATGAATAACAAACTTGAGTGTTTTACAGTGTTATAGCTATATATTATGTTACTCTGTATTATTCATGGTAATGTTCTCCAAGTTTCTTCATTGAATTTTGATGGAGCTACTTTTGAAAAAATCTTTTAAATTGAAAGGCTCAACCTGCTTTTCTCCATCCCCATTAAGTCTTGCTCTCTACGCTGGTGTTAGAGCAGTAAAAAGATGCTGAGGTTGGAACAGAGCGAGAAGGAGACCAAAGAGGAGGCTCGTAGATGGAGGACATGAGGGTGGTTGGTGTGAGGATGGAGGGGAGAGGGTTAGATGGAGATGGAGGATTTGTGACGACAAGAAGACAGAAAACTAGAAAAACTGCATTATCTGGGATAATGCTAGTGGTAATTTTTGCTGAAGATGCTAAAGTTTTTTGTAAAAAATTGCAACACAATTTACTGTAACTGCTGTAGGAATTTACTGAAAATGAAAAAATGTTTGCAAAATGTTAAATTTGCTAAAAGACTGGGAATGTCATTAAAGAACTATAAAAGAGTGCTGAAGTTGATGGAAATTTCTGAAAATTGTGTAGTAAATTTGCTTAAAAATTTAATACATGTCAGTTTTGCAAAAATATTGAGTGTGTTGCTTAAATATGAGCTACACTCCAAATTAGCCAAAAAAAAGCTCCAGACTCTGAACTGCAGACCTGCATTTGTTGCTTTGTTGCCAAATCAGTCTCCAGGGTTGCATAATGTTGTGTTGGTGAGTGTTTCATCAGGGGGATCTCAACAACCTTTAAGACACGGAGGTCAGCTGAGATTTCATTTGTTTGAGTCACTGCAGGTGGAGAGCAGGAGGAAGTTGCAGCTTTACTTTACTACAGGCCAGTTCTAGCAGGACTAGCCTAGCGTAGCCTCCTAGCACTGGAGTCTCCGTATCCTGGATACGGGGGCTTATTTGAAGGTTTTTGATGCAGGACTCTTTCACTTCCTCGTCTGACATTCGTCCAGCGGTCGGCCGGTCGGTCGGTCTCCCGCCACACCCAGCTGCTCCTGCGTCACACCGACTCCTCTGTCTAATTCACAGGCAGCTTGCTATCTGCATTCACGTGCTTGCTGACAACAAACCCTCCTTAGTTTTATGGAAAATAACTATCTAAGCGACACATTGTCCTAACGGTCCTCCAGCCTGCGAGGGCTCTTTTCCCCATCAGTCACAAGATGCTCCTCCAACAAACATCTGAGGCTGAGTAATCCTGCTGATGACCGCAGGAGTGGTTGGGCTGAGGATCGTTGTGATCCACGCTGGAGCAGCAGAGAATGAGAACCGAAGAGATTGTGAAATATTACACTTTTAAGGGCTTTTCTGTGTTGTGTAGGAACTGGAGAAATATGACAGATTGGATCTACTTTTCTAAGAATATGTTCTGTCTTTGGGGCTGTAACTCTTCTGAACTGAATGGCAGCACTTTGACAGATAATGAATATTACAGTCAGCTTTAAAGCATTGATAAAGTTTGACTCTCACATCTTTTTGCTTTCCTCTCATTTATTTATTTAGCCTAATTTACTTCCCATCAGATACTGACTGGTTTTCAGACCCCTAATGAAACTAAACACTATGTTTCAGAGTGACCTTTTGGTCAGGTCAGTTTAAGGCAGACCTGTGCAATAATCAGCATCTTGATAAGGCACACCTGTGAGGTGGGATGGATGATCTCAGCAGAGAAGTGGTCATTATCACAGATTTATGAACATTCATTGATAGAAATGGTTATTCAGTGTTTGTTGAAAATGTTTCAGATCTTTGAGTTCATCTCATGACAAATGGGAGCAAAACCTAAAGTGTTGAGTTTATATGGTGTATTTTTAGCACCTGGATTCCAACAACAAACTACAACCATTTGGTATTTGTATTAATGGCGGCATTGATGGGTTTTCACGGAAAATCATCTGCATGAATGCATTTACAACAAGCAGTGACCCGAAAACTCGGCGAGGTTATTACACAGATGCACTTGAGAGATTATGTGAGGATTGTCAGAGGTGTCTGGGCCATAGAGTGTCAGGGATAGAGCCTTCATACATCAGAGTATTTACCGTGGCTCTGCCTTTGACAGCTCTATAGGGAGTGGGGAGTTGGACATTCAATTAAAGAATCAACGTAGTGCTACTCTACGTCTATTGCTTTCAACATACATGTGTTGATTGATAAGATCACTGGTTGGTGCACATTTGGACTGAAATGGTTCAGATTTGCTTGGTGTGTTCCCGGTAAACGTACGTTTTGCATGCGTTTGTGTTTCCTAGAAACTTTCACCTTTCACTTGAACAGCACTAACGGGCTTCCTGGACAGCTCACAATGTTTTAGGGTTCGAAAAGACACGCATGCGTCCTACCTGCTTACTTACCGTTATATGTTGCTAAAGTTTTTTCTATGGGTGTGCTGCGGGTGTCAGCTTACTGTTTTAGTTCCTGTGGTGCATCTGAAATTTTTAACTTGGTGTCAAATGTATGTAATAGTAGTTCAAATACGAATCACTAAAGTAATATAGTCTATTTTCATTTAAAAGGATCTCAACATTACGATTTAGGAGTGACTTTTATTAAAGATAAGTTAGTATTAAGCGATATAATAAATTACTTAATAATATAGTGTTATATAAAGTAATATAAAGATTTTTCACTTTTTGTAAAATACCTTTCAACAAAAAAATGAGGTTTGGAAGAGAATAAAAGAGAAAAAAATTGAGGACAAAAAATAAAAATAATTCAAGTAATTCTCTTGAAACAGCGAAATGAAGCCATTTGAAAATGTGTTTGTGTTCACCGGTGTATTCTTTTGTTATTGAGGTCCGAGACCTTAGCCTGTGTGTTGACTCATGACTTCCATGCTGACTGTGAGCTGTCCTTGATTGGGATGTTGTCTGGAATGCTAATGTGCTAACATTCCCCGTAGATTAGGAGCAGAAACAGCCATTGTTACTGTCTGAAAATGAAGCTGAAAAATGTGGAGTGCTTTTGAATTAAAATGCAGTTGTTTATATAAGAGTTTAAAATGAACACTAATGTTTTCTACTGTAATATAGTTAAAGGAAGCTTCTTTGTTACAGCTAAAATGCTGTGAAGACCATTTGTGATCCAAATAGACCAGAACCGCTAGCTAATTAAACTGCAGACAGGAGTCTTCGCTTTCTCACCTGAACCCATTTCTGTTTTTGCAAATAACAAAGAAAACTAATTTTTGGGAGGAGAAATTGCCTTTTTCTGGAGCTATTTGAATCCACGGACTCTAAAAGAAGTTAAGCTGACTTTTCAAATTTTTTAATCAGAAATTTAAAAGCAGCAATTCAACACAAACATGCAAAAAATCCGATTCTAAAAAGAACAGGTTCATCCAGAATGTAGAGACACTTGAACAGGAACATCCAGACTGAAGGGGCAGAGCTGAGTGGATCTGGAGAGGGAGAGGAGTGTTAGCAAGAGCAACAAAGTGATGAGATCCTCAGATACTCTCTTCAGCTGGGAAACAGGAGGATGGAAGTCTTTGAGAGGGAAAGAGTCCGGTTAACAGAGTTCAAGATCAGGAAGAGGATTTCTGGATTCCTCCAGAGTCCAGAGGGAGTCAGCACTCCTCTAAGAGGATCTTCTGACTCTGTTCCTTCTCTCGAGTGAAGAGAACATAAAAGATTCAATCTATCACATCAGAAAGAGGGCAGGGCAGATCCAGGGTCAGAGTTCGGGTCAGACAGTATCAGGCAGAAGGGAGAGACAAAAGGGCTTGAAGAGCTGACAAAAGGCTGGTTATTTTCAGGCAGAGAGGTGGAAGTGAGTAAGGCTGAACAGGTGTTACTGATAATGTTGGTTATAGTGGAGGCAGGGGCAGTTAAGGGGAGGGACTGAACACTGACAGTTTTGTGTGAAATAAACAGTTCCTCTGTTTTATTTATCCTCAAAAAAAGCAAAAAACCAGAAAGTTTCGTATTCTGCTGATATTTACTGAAACAAACCACTGTCTCAGCTCGTTAAGCTGCATGTGGTGTGTGGAGTACCACTCCCAGCCTTATTGGGTCAGTTTTACTGTTTTACCTACATTTGGGATCTTGCAATAACCACAGTCTTTGTGGGACAACTTGCATCTTGCTGTAATTAGCATACCCACACAAAAACATGCAAATATGGTGAACCATGGCAAATTTTTTGGTACAGCTTGCTGCCTTTGGCCCATCCCTGAACTATCTGTGACCCATTCCTCAACCGTCGCTGAACTGTCCCTGGACTATCCCTTAACTATCTCTAGACTATCCCTGGACTGCATCTGAACCATCCATGGACTGTCTCTTAACCTTCCCTGGACTGTTCCTTCACCATCTGTGGCCAATCCCCAGACTATCCCTGAACGGTCCCTGGATGATTCCTGAACTATCCCTGGACCGTCACTGAACTATCCCTGGACCATCTCTGAACCGTCCCTGGACTGTTTCTTCACCGTCTATGGCCAATCCCTGGACTATCCCTGAACTGTCCCTAGACTATCCCTGGACCGTCACTGGTCCATGCTACAGGGCTTTTGCGACCTGCTCTGACTGATTGGAATGGTTTCTAATCAAAGCATCACAACTATGAGTCAACACTGCTGTGCAACTGGCGTAAAAAAAACATGTTCAGCGAGACTGTATTTGTCATACAGATCAAGCCTGATTATTCTTAACAAAAAGTCAATCTATCTTTCAATCTGCTCTCGTCTTCTGAGAATACATCCATTCTGTTTATCGGGCATATTGACCTTCTCGCCTCCCTCTTACTGCTGTATGGAGGTGTACGCATACAAGAATCCTGGTCAATCAGAGGTGGGCTCGTCCCTCTCATTCTCTCTGATTGGATTAGACCAGTCATGGGCTAATATGTCTGTTGTTGAACCCATGGATACTTTCAGAGTCACTGAGAAGGTTTTTTTTTACACTCCAGACAGCTGGGCGCACTGGTTCGATCTGTTTTGGCTGCACCTTTGTCAAGGTTCAATTGTATGTGTGACCAAATTGGTCCCAGGTGCTCAAACCGGATTTGGTTGTTTAACGTCTTGTTAGGCTTGCTTATCACCAAAGGTGCCTAGAAAAAGTAGACAAAGAACTTAACAGCAGTGTGTCTGACAGCAGGCTCAGAGCCTAAAGGCAACATTTCCAGAGATGTGCTGTTCCAACCAAAGTAGCAGCTCCTGTGATCTGATCCAGGTTAGTCCTGCCCCACAGTCCTTTTACTTAGTTAGCAATCTCTGCTAACTTTAATGGCCTCCTCTCTGCACAGATGCAGACACACTTCAAAGGACCATCTTCAAAGTCTTGCAGAACAGAAGGAAAGGAGGAGAGGGATGGATGAATGCATCCCGGCATTCATCTGTCACCATCTGAAACCTTTTCACCCAGAGTTTACGTAACGCAAATGTTTCCTGTGTACATTTTGTAGAGTTTTTCCTTTAACCTACATCATGTACAACAAACTGAAAGTATTACAAATTTTGTTTTAAGTCATTGCACAAACCATGTAACAGTGTTTAACGACATTTACCAGGTTTTCTCTCACTCCTTGTTACTGCATTTAGACCACATCAGAAATGCTTCCGATGTTCTTTCCAAATGCAAACAGTGGAGAAGAATTTTGCCATAGAATCTTTTGCCTGTCAGCCTGGAGGGAAAAACCGTTCCAAGATGGAGGATCACATTAGACTTGTTTTACACAGACAAAAACCAGTCAGTTCTCTGGTATTTTCATTTAACAAGTACATTTTCACTTTCTAAAAATATTAAAGGAGATAAAGAGAAACTTTAAGTTTAGACTCTGATATACATTTTAACCCCTGTAGAACTAGCTGGACTTCTGGAATCTTCTACATTTACAGATCCCCTTACCTTACACCATCCATTAGTTGAGGGTACTAAAGCACAGACCGTTTTTTTAATTTTTAATTACAATGCTGTAATCTGGGATGTAAAAAGACATTTTCTTTGTTTAACCAAGACAGATTTAGCTTACATAAACTTGCACGTATGAGACAACTGTAGTTTTCTGCCTATCAGGAGGCGTTTCATTTGGTCTCAGACGTCATTAATACTGTCAATGAATTCATATTAAACCAAACACGGAAAATAATTCAAAGAATAGATGTTTAAGGGTGTCTTCAGACTGGACAAATTTGGTCCACATATCCCTCCAGCTATCCTAGGCACATTGACGTTGGGAGTGGAGACTTCTGGACCCCACAAGATAGTGTGTTGAACTTTTTTTTCCAATGATTTTCGATCTTCACTGGTGTCCAATGAAAGACATGAAGTCCTGTCCACCTTTGTCATGGGAGGGATAACACGTCAAGTCAAAGGTTGGGTCATCTGGACCCCAAAGATAGCACAAGGGGACCCCTATCCAGGACCATCCTTTTAGGTGGTCTTGGTTCCAGTCGGTCTGAGCTTCGGTTCCCTCTGAGTTTCCTCAGTCTGAATACGTTCCATGCTCAGAGTGGAACAATTGGACCAAAACGACCACCATAGCCGCCGGTCATGTGATCTCAACAGATGAGGAATGACGCGGCTGATGAGCCGCGGACAAATGCAAAGTAGCGATTGTCGTTTTATCAGGCAGAAAAATGGTCCAACTGCTTACTTGTTAGAACGTTTATTTTAACACATCTGAAAAGGCTTCTTCCATGCTTTTCTGTGTCTTGTTACGCAGCACGCGTCCGGCGCTGTTGTGACGTCTTTCTGAAAGCTACCTTGTAGAATTCTGTTTTCCCAACAATCTATTTGTCGCATATCTTCTTAGTCTTCATCTCCTCAGTAACCGCCTTGCAGCATGCAAGTACATGTTACACCTGATATTGATACAGGTGTTTCAAAAATAAAGTTTGAATAAGTGAACACAGTGCAGGACTTGCCCTTGTCCTGGTAACGGGGTGAGGCGTAGCAGACCCAGAAGCTGTAACCTGGAAGGATCATGGAATGCAGAATAAGGGCTGAATAACTGTTTATTGTCCAGTGAATGTCTGGTGACTCGAAGAGGGGGCGGAGTTTCTGTGGCAGCTGGATGTGCAGGAAGGAGAATCAAGGAGTGAGTGGCGTAGGAATGTGGTGGGCTGGATGCAGGGCTCCTGTGTTATCCGGACTGGAGTGGTGGAGAGTTGTACCCAGTTCGGGTCGTATGATGATGGTGGTACTGATGACATCCTGGAAACAGGAGGGCAGACAAGAGACCTGAACTACTTGAACTAGAAAACAACAGGGTGAGAGGCCAAAGTACTGCACCGGAGAAGGTAAAGAACTCGCGGTTTCACATCCAAAATAGTGGTCCAAAGTGATAGGATGATTGCAGTCAGCTGGGTCCAATCAGGATGGAACCACAGGACCCCGGGAGAACCATGACAGTCCTAGTGTCCTTTTTTCTGAAAAATTGTCAGTGCGCCTTGTGTATTAATTGCGTAATGAACTGAAAAAGTGGGAGTGTTCGTTTCGTATTTTAGGTTACATCTGAAGAATGCTGAGAGTTATTCTCAATAAAGTTTCTGCAGAGGCTGATTATTGCAGAAAAATAGGCAAACATGGGCCATGTCCAAAGTCCTTCCCTATTCACTTCATAGTGCAATATTTAGTGTGTTCACCATTTTCTAGTGCTGTCTCAATCTAATTCCAAAATCAAGTGCAGTAGAGATTTCCCAGAAGTCTTTGCGAAAAACTAGTGTGGATCAATGCTCACTAGATTAGTGAATATAAACTCAAACTCAAACTTTATTTATTTATATAGCATCTTTCATTCGGCCAAAACACAAAGCGCTTGCATTGCGCTCGAACAGTTTTTGCAAAAAAAGTGTTTATATGTAATTTTTTAATAAACCATCCACATTTTAATCATCAGAACACAGTGGAGTCACAAATAGATGTTGTGAAATGTTTGTATTGATTTATCACACCATGTCTAGCATTTAGAAAAACAAAAGAAAAGTATGGTATGTGAATCGCTTTTAAAATCTATGGCACTATATAGTCTTTTTAGTAATTAGGGGTTAGAGTGGGAGTTCGGACATAGCCATGAATATATTCACAGTTCACCAGAAAAACTTCCCATCATCCCTATGACTATTTGCCTGTTGATTCTTGGCCCCTCCAGGCATTCTGGGTAGTGTAGTCATGCCAGTTTAGGACTGTTTTGTTTTGCTGAGGGTTCTCTACATTCCAGTGCGTCTCGTTTATAGACTGTGAATTCCTGCTTCAGTGAGATGATGCCATGTGCGCCTCACGGTCTTAAAATGCTGTCGTCTGCAGAGGGGACTGTTTCAGGTGAATGTGTTCAGTGTGTCTTCCTTGTTGCTGTTTCTTGTCACCTGAAGTCTCACTATCATTTAGAATGGAGCGATGTCTTTTGGGCTGAAGGTGTTGCACTCATTTTAGATTGAAAGATGTTAGTTTAAAATATCTTAAGCTCCAAAGAATCCTAACTGTATCTTAAATAGATGAACTGGGATGATTAATTCTGATAATGATCCTCCGAGTCAAAGGTTAGAATGTCTTCCCTCTGAGTGTAAAAGAACGACCCTATTCAAATGTAAAAGGAAACGACTGGATATTTATGTTTTCAAGGTTTCATGTGGGGCAGAGTTTGCATTTTTAAAGGTTAGAACACAGTCATGCTCAGAACTGGGGAGGAAACCTTAAATATTGCCATGGAAACAGACAGATTTAAGGTTCTGACATGAGTTATGATTTAAACTGAAATGGATTTTCAATTGCTGAGCATCCCAGAAAGAAGTTTAGCTTCTATCAACATCCTGTAGAGAAAAAATGAGAACTATCTTTTGTTGGACTAAATCATTGCTCTGCAACCTTCAACAGCTGAAGAGCCATTCTGGAGGATTTCTTACTCTCAACATCTCAGGTGGAGACACAGATCCTCATTTCACTCTTTAGAAAAACAAGAAATGGATTTGTTTTTATGGTATTGTTACTATCATGATAAATACAAATACATTTATTTTTTTCAAGCTTAAATAAAACAGGAATATAGAGAGAAAATAGTATTATTTCTAAATATGAAATAGTCTCCTATTGTTTAGAGATCTACATGATTGTTTTTCAAAATAAGAGACATCCTGTACTGCATAAAATCATCTCAATGCAGGGAATGTATAGAAGTGATGAAAAACATGCAAAACCACCATTTGTGGGGCATCTAAACCAAAAATTCATAAATCTAAATAAAAAAATCAGAGCTGATGAAATGACCCTCGTCATGTTTTTCAAAGTTAATATCCTTGTTTTTTTTATTTAACAAATAGAAAGTTCACCTTAAATTCTGGTCCATGAATCCTGCTTGTGTGTACTGACTTCAGATTCATTTTCTGTGGTAAACTGCACTCAAACATCCGTCAAAATGGTTCAATTTTGGTAAACTATGAAGCCAAATTGCTGGATGGATTGTTGGAGAATTATGGGTAATGTAGTCAATATCCTGGTGGAGTTATACTGCCTTCAACTGTTTGTGAAGAAGTTGAAAAACATTTGACTTTTATGACTTTTTTTTGCTTAATAAACCTATAAGATAACCTAAAATATGTTACTTTTTCTAATTAGAAATATTGTATTTTTCTTTAACCCGAGAGCCTCAATGGAGGGTCAAAGGCGTCTCCGGAGCCGCAGGTCACAGACCGCTGGACTAAAGGACTTCAGATGAAATGAAGGATTAATTTTTGAGAGAAGAAAATATTTGAAAGTTTAATCTTTCTCTGGCAGTCTCAATGTTGGTCGTATTTCAGCTGCTCACCACATTTAAACTAAACTTCAGGATTATTTGACCTTTGTTTGAATCCTGGACGATTTTCCTAATGTGAGTACCTGACATTAACCATGTGACTCACAGGTTTGAACTCAGTGTGCTGAACACTAATCCACAGCCCAGAGCCTAAAACAGCTTTTATTTTTCATTCTGAGATTTATAAAATCTTAGATCATCAGTTTAAGTCAAACTGTAGGAAAATTCAGTTAGAAATACTTGTTGCACTTTTCTCAATCCGAGCATTTGAACGGAGGTCTTCTTTATTCTCTTCTTCTTTATTAGCATTTTCTACTTTATTGTCTAGAAACCACAGAGCAGAGCTGAGCATGAGGACCTCCAGAAGTGTTTGTGGACTAGAAGCAGCACGCCTGTGTCTGCGCTCTGACTCCACCGCTGGAGAGGCCAGATGAAGGAGCGCCGGCTCTGCTCTCCCTGCTAGAACAGTTTTAATCCTCCATTCTGAGTCAGACTTGTGTGAGTCAGGACTGTTGTGTGTCCACGCCTCTGCAGTGTCGGGATTTCCTTTTCCACTGTGGTCACGTGACTGCAGACATGGGTGTGGCGTCCTGCATTCCTGCTGCCCGTATATCTCTTCTCTTGTGTCTTCATCTGTTTGTCATTCGCTGACATTCTTTCTCTCACACCCACACAAACCGGTCACACTCTGTTGTGTCGGCCGGTGTGAGTGTGTTGGTGTGTCGACCTCCTCACCACAAAGCTGGAGGAGTCGACCTCTGATTGGAGGATCCCAGCTTTGGTTCCTGCTCTGCCTGTCCGTGTGTCGGAGGACACACAATCACACAGTAAAGGAAGTGTTGCTGCCATCAGTGTGTGAAACAACTTTAGGCCTTAATGAAAGTAGACAAGCGCTATATAAGATTTACCATTTCACACCCGTGTGTGTTTGTGTGTGTGCTGGTCCGGCTGGTGCAGGCTCTCCTTTAGTATGCAGAGCAGGTGTGTCTGCAGAGGCAGTTTTAGAGGAAGTGCTGAGAGGAGAGCAGGCGGGATTTTCTCTTGGAAGCTTCCAGACCTGCTGCCTGTGTGTCTGTGCTTCCACAAACGGTTAGTTTAACAGTCGACCAATCACAGATTATTTTGTCTGATCAGTTGACTAATCGAGTCATGCGCAAAGTGGATGTAAAGAACACATCTTAACCATCATTAGCTTTAAGCCAACTAAAAATAAAGACGGTAAAGATGATAGTTTATTAAACTTAATGAATCGAGCAGCTTCTGTCCTTCATTAGTTTCTGGGATTAAATCAAGATTAAATCAAAGGAGAGAGAGATCAGGAATATACTTTCCATCAAACTCGTTTTGACAGGTGCCCCGCCCCTCCAGATGACGTAGCAATTTATTATAAATTTTTATATTTCGAGGGTATAAAGCAGGAGTGTCAAACTCAATCACACAGAGGGCAAAAATCCAAACACACCTGAGATCGCGGGCCGAACAGGATACACAATGAACACTCTAAAACTACCAGTTCAGTGGCCTTGTGGTAGAGTGTCCACCCTGTGACTGGATGGTCGTGGGTTCAAATCCCGGCCGGGTCAGACCAAAGACTCTAAAAATGGGACCCAGTGCCTCCTGCTTCACACTCAGCACTAAGGAGTTGGACTGGGGGGTTAAACCATCAAATGGTTCCCGAGCGCGGCTGTGTCTGCAGCTCACCGCTCCCCCAGGGGAGGGGGTCAAATGCGGAGAACAAATTTCACACACTCAGGTGTGTGACAAATACTTGGACGTTAACTTTACATTTTTAAAATGTTTAAACTGTAATTTTTTAACATAATTATGAAGTAAATATGGTGTGAATTCTGTAAGCTGAACTTGGCTGCTGAAAATGCTCAAACTGATAGCTAAAAATGCTGAAGCTCATAGCTGAAAACGATAGCCTGATAGCCCGCTAAAATATTACCAAAGTGTCAAATTAGCCTAAAAAACTGAGAAAACAAAAACTTAAGTTAACCAAAACAGCTAGCATGTAGCTGAAATATTAGCTAAACTTCAAAATAGCCTAAAACATCTAGTCCAAAAAGCTGCAGAATGACAATTTTTTAAACTTTAAAACCATAACTTTTTAACATAACGATGAATAATAAAAATGCAGGAATATTATTCCAGAATAAATCAACTTAAACCTTAAATAACTTTCAATATTTTACTCTGGTGGCAGTCCTACTGTGTAGATGTGAGAAGTTTAGCTTTTTAATCTTTCTAATTCAGGATTAACATTTATACTTGGATTGTGTTCTTTCTGTGTTTGTGGCAGAGAAGCCCCGCCTCTTTACCTTGTCATTGATTGGAAACACCTGGAGAGTTGATAACCGGCTCACCTATTTGCTGAGCAGAATAAAGCAAACGTTGTGATCAATGATTAAAAAAGAAAACATTTAAAGCTGCCCTGCCTTAGTTTGTTCTTTGTGAGGCAGATCGGTAGAATGCTGCATGACTGTTTCATGATGAGCCTGACGGTTCTGTTTGTTGATCTTTTGTTCAGCCGTACTGTAAGAAAGAGTCACATGGTGTCAGGACGTTGTTTTGACCTTTGGGCCGCTCATTAGGTAGGAACAGGTGAAACTCGCTGTGTGTGGAGGTGGAGTCACTCCACTGACTGTATAGGAGACCTGGACTGAGTGACCCTTCACCCCTGGTGTTCCAAATGGGAATAAACTTCTATAGAGAAATAAACAGCTGTTTCTCTGTCATTCTATTGGTCAGAACAACTGTTCTTGCTCTGATACCTTTTTAACATGATAATCCTGTTTTTTCCTTAATAATTTTTCTTGCATTGTAAAATATTCAAAGTTATAAACTGGCCCATCAATAAAACTGTGCGTTCTTACTCTGAACATTTAAAAAAACGGCATTTCTCTATTTCTTTATTCAAATTTTCTTTATTCAAATTGTTGTGAATCAGGAGCAGAAAAATAACGGTTGTTTGGAAAAAGGCGTATCTATGACATATGACAGACGCTACAGCCTCAGGCTCCCCGCTCTGCTCCATTCTGATACATCATCTTCCTAACAAATAGATCCATGAACGTCTTTGTTTTTAAAACTGGATAGCTCTGAAACTGCTCATCATTATTGTTGAACTGCTAAAGTTGGGTAGGGCTTGTGAGGGGCTGTAAGCTAGAGCGTGAGAGGTCAAACAACTGGATGGAAAGAGTTTATTTCAATCAATCATAGCAAGAATTATACTTAAAGTAGATATGGATACATGAAATCGACTAGGGAGTGAGCGGAAACGAACTTGTATAATCCCACTCCTGCTCTGCTTTACTTTACGTTTAATTTCTCCATTTTCTTGACCTAAATTATGATTATCTGGTTCTTAACTTCTGATCAGATGTTTATACTTTACCAACACAGATTTAGGTCATTAAGAATCCTGAAGTATCATCACATGACAAAGACGAAGTACAGAATGATTATGTAACGGATGTAACGGTTAAGCCATTGGATCATTTACAAATCAATTATTTCAAGGATCAATTATAGATTCATGTCATTAGAAAAATCATTAGTATAAATCACATTTTGGGAATCACAGTGGAGCGATTACTTTAGTCACATTCAATAACTGATTTAGTAATCATTTTATTGATTTATTTTTAAATAATATTCAGTCGATGGTCGTTCTCCTGCTTTCTGATTGACAGCTGTCCTTCTGGTTTTAACAGGTTCATAAGTTCTCTCTGCTCTAACGTCTGCAGTCGTATTTCTTTAGCGAGCTCTTAGAGCCGTGTCATTTCAGCTTTGAGATCTTCGAGCGCTCTCTGATGTCTTCACTGTCGCTTGGTTTTTCTTCATGGTCAGGTCTGTTCGTTTGAGCAGGATTACTTCTTTTTAGCTGTTATTTATTCAGTCTAAGTCACTACGACCGTGCACGTCTTCAGAGCTGCTGACACGCGTTGTTGAACCGGGATGATGGGAAATGAGGGAAGGGTTACTCAGCACCACAACTCAGAGGGGAATTTCTGATGAACTCCTGCTGCACTGCAGGAACTAAGTCTTAGAAAACGAGACATATGTCTTGATTTTGACTATAAAAACAGCATAATCATAAGTAAGAAACCACTGGGAAAACTTAAAAAATCAATCAAAAGGTGATCGGAGAGGGATTTTAACGATTTCATTGTGCATGTTTTCATCATGCATGTTTTCATTGTGCATGTTCTCATTGTACATGTTTTCATTGTACATGTTCTCATTGTACATGTTTTCATTGTACATGTTTTCATTGTGCATGTTTTCATCGTGCATGTTTTCATTGTGCATGTTTTCATCGTGCATGTTTTCATCGTGCATGTTTTCATCGTGCATGTTTTCATTGTGCATGTTCTCATTGTGCATGTTTTCATCGTGCATGTTTTCATCGTGCATGTTTTCATCGTGCATGTTTTCATCGTGCATGTTTTCATCGTGCATGTTTTCATTGTACATGTTTTCATCGTGCATGTTTTCATCGTGCATGTTTTCATCGTGTATCTTAAAGTTTGTCATTTGAAAAGAATCACCGCGTGAATGTGTGCACTGAAGAGCATGTCAGTGAGATCTGCTGCTTACCTTTGGACTGGGGGGTGTGGTCATGCTCTGTGTGAAGTGACGGCCCCGCCCAGAATCTGTCCGCTCTTGAGTGCATTCATTTTCCTTTTTCCTGCTCAGGCAACAGTTATGTAATCAGTCCTGGTGAAGAACATGATTGAAACTCTGATTCTGTGTGTTGATGATGATTGCAAAGATGAAACAGTTTAGTTTGTTCTCAAACATCCATGTTTTAATGAGCTATTCTGGACACGATGTAACTCATGAGATTGCATGTAAAGTCGGTGACTGGAAATGTCAATATTTGGCTCATGTTATTTTTTAAGAACTTCTAGCCCAGAAGAAGAAGAAAATTCAGGAAAAAATAACAAAACAAACATGTTTGTCAAAGACAGTATTACTGATTTCAGCAACGTTGTACTAAAGTGTCCATTATTTGTTGAACAAAATAAGACACAAGTTGTTTATTAAGATTGTGTTCAAGCTAAAAAATAACGGGGATATAATTTCCCCAAAAAATATGTTCTTCTATACCAGGAATGTCAAACTCAATCACACAGGGGGTCAAAATCCAAAACACACCTTGTGTAGCAGGCAGAACAGGATAAACATTTACTGAACACTCTAAACTACATTTTTAAAACTTTAAAACCGTCATTTTTTAACATAATTATGAACTAGATATATAGCATTACCTGTGATAATGCTAGTGTGAATGCTGGAAGCTGAATGTGGACAATGAAGATGCTAGTGCTGATAGATGAAAAAGTTGAAGCTGATAGCCAAAACAGCTATAATGTAGCTGAAATAATAACTAAGACCTGAAGCTGAAAAATAAGTTTAGCTCCAAAACAGCCTAAAAAAACTTAGGTCAGCCAAAACAGCTAGCATGTAGCTGAAATATTAGCTAAACTCCAAAATAGCCTAAAAAAATCTTAGTAAATGCTAAAATAGTCCAAAAAGCTGCAGAATGCTATTTTTTAAACTTTAAAACTTTAACTTTTTAACATAATTATGAATAATAAAAAGGCAGGAATATTATTCCAGAATAAATCAACTTAAACCTTAAATAACTTTCAACATTTTACTCTCCATAAAAATATATTTTGTCAAAATGATACAAGTTAGAAATGAGGACAAGATAACATCGGGTCATTAATAACAATCAAATGATCTGGAGGGCCGGATCCGGCCCCCGGGCCTTGACTTTGACACATGTGGTCTATATATTGTGAGTCATTACAGATGATTTTTATCAATTATCGCAGTATCGCGATATCATGGATACCGTGAGCCATGTATGGCGGATCCTACCGTGAGGTACCGAGTGGTTCCCGTCCCTAACGTAAAGCATTGTTACATCCCGTCAACAAACGTACCTGTTTTCTTCAGGTAACTGGAGCACATTCTCCTAATGAACGCTGGACATCCACTGGAAGCCATCCTTGTTGCCGTTTGTTCTCTCCGTTCAGAGCTCCGCCCTCCACTCTGCAGGTCAACTGGTCTCCCAACAGTCATGCTGGAGTTACTGGTTCAGTCAAGGATAAAACCTTTTCAGACACTTAGCTACTGAATCCAGACTCGACCGTGAAGTCACGTCGATGTTTATGTAACACGCATTCCAGAACCGAGTCTGGCTCCAGGCTACGTTTTATTCTCTCTGCCACATGACTGAAACTTGAAACCAAAAGCTGAAGCTGAAGCTAAAACCAAACGATTTTGTTCTTCTCTGTATTCAAAGGTCATCTAGTATTTTTCCCAATATTTTCCCAAAGACTGCTTTGATCCATGTGTAATAACACATCTGTAGTTTTCTGTGTTCTCCTTCACTCGTTGGGACGTCCTAATATAGGGAATCAAAGATAATTAAAAGCTTCCTGAATGACCCTGCTCTCAGCACCACTTACTCACTGAAGGGTGCGTGGAGATTCTCCTCAGCATTTCTGATGCTTGTAGTTCAGCAGAACAAACTGTCCAGTTGTGTTTCATGGTGCATGTCTGAGTAAATTAGCTGCTTAAGTGTGTATTTATGCGGCGTGTTCTGAGAGTTTTTCTTGCTTGATTAGTTCATCTCATCATCTGTAATGCACCACCTTCATCATAATGCCTCTCCAAACTATTGCTGTGCTGGTGCACAACAAAAGGGCAGTTCATTGAGCAGAAGGCCAGTCATCACTGGAATGCAGCGCAGCCAGCAAATAACTGCTCCTTTCTTCAGCGGCTCCATGGAAACCGTCCAGCGCTGGTATGTGGGTTTCTTTCTGTGTGGGAGACTTGTTTTCCTCTCAGCAGAAATTCAGCTGAATCGGATCAATGTTTTGGATTGTTACCATCCTAACAAACGCATAGAGGATAAAGAGCGGCATGTGATGTGACAGATTCCATCAGAGCACAATGTCAGTAATTCACTACTGTCACCCTGATCCCAGCGCGTTCTCTGACCCTACCGACGGTCTGACTGATGTCGGGCTTTGAGGAACGGTTGCCACGGCGACGCTGCTCCGTTTATGAAGCCGGTTCCAGAATGAATCCCACATGTCGTGTGATCTGCTGCTGGCGAGGGACGAGCATCACTTAGATCTGACACCAGCGATACTTTCTCTGCAGTCGTGTTTTTATCTTATTAATACCTGCAAACAGAACCACTTTTAACCCTTTAATCCTGGGGATGTAACCGTTCAGCCACGACACAATTTGATTCAGTTTTAAAGTCACAATTTCATTTTTTTTATTTTGTTCTTAACACAACACAATGAATTAAAAGTATTTTGAGGTTTTCTTTTTGCCCCTTACATCAAACTGTCTGTTTTCCTACTAACAGAAAATAATCAATCATACATAACACTGAAATGATCACATGTTCATGTTGTGCTCCACGTGTGATGGACCGCTCCGCGCCCGCGCAGTCGTCACCATGACTGTTGTCATGGTAGATTGGTGAAAGTTGTGATGAAAAAGTGAAGTTGCAGAGTGAGCAACAAATCTCAGCTTTGCTTGAATTCGCGATAATAGTTGCGATCGCAACATCGCGAAATCCTGGAGGGACTGACTTATGTGACACTTTTAAATCCAAAGGAGCTGCGAGAATTTCCCAGGAGGGAAGAGTAGCTGAAGAGCAGCACAGCAGCTAGTCCAGTCCGCACTCACACAGCGAGCCTGCATGGAGAAATGCCATCTGCTCTGCATGTCTGAATTTAGGGACAGGCCGAGATACATTTGAATCTTCAGTGGCACAAGACGCCGTTCTCCTTCAGAATCTACTGGATCTACGTTGATCATGTTAGCTATTAAAATTACAGTGAATCAAAGAACATAAACACTGGAGCTCCTGTGGGTTTTAAGTGATCTATAGTCCTGGTTCAAAGTCAAAGTTACTTTATTTTCCGGTAGGAACTTCCTTTGCCAGTGGGACCTAGTGCGGCCACAAGCAATTATTTTAATAGTCGACTAATCAGTGAATGTGTAAACTGGATGTAAATCGTACATCTTAACTATCATTAGCTTTAAACTAACTAAAAACAGATATGTAGCATTACCTGTGATAATGCTAATGTGAATGCTGTGAGCTGAATTTGGCCGATGAAGATTCTAGTGCTGTTAGCTGAAGATGCTGAAATTCATAACTAAAAACTCTGAAGCTAAAATATTAGTTAAATGCAAAATTAGCCTAAAAAACTAAGAAAAAGCCAAAATTAGCCCAAACAGCTAGTGTGAAGTTGAAATATTAGCATAACTCCAAAATAGCCTAAAACAAATTCTAAATTAGCCCAAACAGCTAAACTCCAAAAGCCGTCCCAGCTGACTGAAGGCTCCATGCAGTAGAGAGAGGACCGGTTGCGTCTTTCATGGGTTTTGATGATTCGCTGATGATCCTCCTCTCTGTTTCCTCCTTAGGGTGACGCCAGCGGAACATGGTAGCCTTCCGATTTCGAATCTAAGCCAGAAGAGCGACCCGAGCACACATTTCCTCCATCTACCAGAGTTTTCCTGAACTGAAAAACGCCTCCAGGATTATCAGAGCCAGAGAACGTCTCAGAAGGAGATCATCATGGCCAATAACATGGTGGACCACCCTCCTGGAAACTCAGTTGCTGAAGGCAACCACGATGGAGATTTTGGGATCTCCATGGAAGACCTGAAGAACCTCATGGAGCTGCGCAGCTCTGAGGCTGTCAACAAGATCCAGGAGAGATTCGGGGATGTGCAGAGTATATGCCGCCGCCTGAAGACGTCACCGATAGAAGGTACGAGCAGCACTTCCTCCCCAGACCTGAGGGTTCTGACGGACCGCTCTTGTTTTCTGGGTTTACTTACTTCCTGACATGTGACCCAGTCCTGGTGTTTGGTAGTTTTACCTGATGACCTGAGCCGGTCCAGATGCTGTTTGTTCTGCTGCAGCTCATTTTCCAAATGATTCTCCAGTGTTATGACCGACCGTGACACTGACACTCTGCAGGTGAGGCTCTACCTGACAGTCCAGAGTCTGTCTGGATGAAGCTGTGGAAAAAAAACACACACTGTCTCCAGCAGACCCACACACACAACCAGAGATGTTCAAACAGTTTGTGTTTCACTCAGAGTCCGCCACATCTACTGTGTGTGTGCTTTTGTGTAAATGTGTGTGTGTATACATGTGTGTGCATAGACACATTTTTATGTGTTGTGCTTACATTTGTAGCTGGTTGTGTATAAGTGTGTTTTATTTACATCTTAGTGTTCTGTGGTCTACGCCTTTTTAAATATTGTGTATATTTTTGTGTGTGTTTGTGTACATGTTGTGTATATATATTTGGGCCTGTTTGTCTATATCCTTGTCTAGTTAAGTAGGTGTGTTGTGTATAACCTTGTCTCTGGTTGTGTTTATATTTGTGTGTGATGTGAAAATCTTTATATATGTTGTGTATTTTTTTGGTGTGCTTGTTGTAAATATGTTTGTGTTCAGTTTTGTGTCTCTGTGTGTGTTGTGCATACCTTCATGTGTGTTGTGTGTATTTGTGTGTTTCATGTATGTCTCTGTGTTCAGTTGTGTATCTTTTTGTTTGTTGTGTATATCCTTGTGTATGTGTTGTGCATGTCTTTGTGTTTTTGTGTTGTGTAAATCATTGTGTTGTGTGTGCATACATGTTTGGGTGTGTCTAGTATTGAATATGTATTTGTGTTGTGTGGGTTGTGTATACCTTTGTGTGTATTGTTGTGTATCCGTGTGTAGTCTTGTGTGTTTTGTGTTGTAGTGTTGTGTCTGTGTTGTGTGTTGTGTGTTGTAGTGTTGTGTGTCTGTGTTGTGTATTTGTGTTTTAGTGTTGTGTGTTGTCGTGTTGTGTGTCTATGTGTTGTGGTGTTGCGCGGTCATTTCCAGGATGACATTACTTCCAGCCCGTTCCCTAATCTTCCCCAGATCATCGCTCCGTTCCATTTAGTAATCAGAGTTTCGTCTACGTAAGAAATCACTCACTTTAATGAAGGCGTCTAATTATATTCCACCGGTTGTGTTTGGCTGATTTAGGCCAAACGCTGCAGAAGGTTGTTCAGTGTGTGAGTTGTGTTGTTGTTTCCATGTAACAGAGCGTCTGCTGGACGACCCGTCCCTGATCGTGGACACGTTAGTGTGATGGTTTGTGTTCTGATCCAATCATCGTCTCCGTTTGTCAGCGTTCTGCAGAAGTCTTTGTGGTTATGAAATGGCAGACGGCGGCGGTGTGATGTGCGGCCGTCAGGATGAGGCGCTGCAGCCTCATTCTTTCAGGGGAACGCCCTCCAGACTCCAGTTCACACCGGCTGACCCGCACTAGAGGAAGACGATCCGATAAAAATCCAGATCCAGCTGCAGTCCGACTGCGCAGACGCAGTGAATCTGAAACCAGGATGAGTCATTCCCAGCAGGAAAACTGGGACGGATCCAGCTGTGCGACACGGCGGCCCGTCTGAGGACGCGTCAGCTTCAACATGTTTGAGTCTCTACTGTCATCAGCTTCATCTGAAGATCCTCCAGCGTTCATGAGTGAGACTGCAGCTGACGTCTGCTCACAGCCTGACAGCCATGACACACGGATGGTTTTAGCGGCGTTATTTTAGCACATTATATCTTTTTAAAGAACAAACGCGGCTAAAAATAAGACCTCATGAAGGAACCCTTCAAACTCAGAGACAGGAGGATCTAGTCTTTCATGTCTTCGTCTTCTGGACTCATTCTTTGAAGAAAGCTGGAGCCGGCAGAAGAAACATGATGCTAATTTTAGGAGCGTGTTCCGTTTACATCAGTGAGATTCAGAACCTGCAGACAGAGAGGAGGCAAACTGGGGGGTTCTGGTTCTACCGGACCTGGTTCGGGTGCAGGATTACAAAGTAATCTGTACTGTAATTACCATTACACTTTTGCCTTGATATACATATATTAAAATTGAAAGTTAAACAACTTATTGCTGTATCTGTCTCTCCCTCGTGCACGTGCGCGCTCCCTGCACACCTGCAGGTGTTGCGAGATTTTGCCCCTCCCACTTCTGCTGGCTTGAGAATTTGTACATGACCAGAAAAAAGCAAAGTAAAGGTAGTGAATTACATTTTAAAGTGAGTAATAAGTGAAGTAATTTCATTACAATTTCATCCAGTGACTAAAGTAAAGTGAGTAACTAACCCAACACCGAGGACGAGCCGCTTCGTCTCAAACTTCATCTCTAACCGCCGTCTGCAGCTCAGGTGGAGGTGAACGTCACACGACCACATGATGCTCTGTTTTTTCAGAATATCTTCATTGTGAATTTCAAAACTAGCAAAATAACATAAAAAATGTTAAACTCTGGCGAACAAAATAAAACAAGAACCGCAATAAATTCTCTTGAATAAAAGTCACCTATTCGAATTAAGAAATAAAAGCACAAGTCAGCGATGAGATGTTCTTACAGAGACGTTTACGTCACTGTTGAGCTTTGAGTGAGTTTGAATAAATGACCAATATATCCGGGTACATCCTAGAGCTTTGTGAGCATTCCCACAAACCGTAGATTCAAACGTCTGGAATGTCCGGGAATATCTGGTTTGGTCTACTAGGGGTTTAGCATGTGTTAAAGCCAAGGCCCGGGGGCCGGATCTGGCCCTCCAGATCATTTTGTTGTTATTAATGGTAAATGGCGTATACTTGTATAGCACTTCCTACCTCCTTCGAGGCCCAAAGCGCTTCACAGTCACAGACCCATTCACCCATTCACACATTCACACACTGGTGGTGGCTCCGCTGCCGAACACTGGCGCCAACCTCCCACCAGAGGCAGTTCGGGGTTCAGTGTCTTGCCCAAGGACACTTCGACACATGGGCGGGCAAGGCGGGAGTCGAACGATGTTATCTTGTCTTCATTTCTAACTTGTATAATTTTGATCAAATATGTTTTTATGGAGAGTAAAATATTGAAAGTTATTTAAGGTTTAAGTTGATTTATTCTGGAATAATAATCATGCCTCTGGTTTGCCTGGAAAGTCATTTTGTTGCTAAATCAGCTGCTGTTCTTTAATCGTCCAGGTTGGTTTGGGTCTGAAGGACAAGAACTGGAGAATTCTGTTCTCAGTGACAATAAACGCTTTTGACTTTCAAATGGATTTAAATCCTTTGTCACAGATGGGAACAAGTTCAACTGTTGTATCAGGATGTGTGAGGATCCCAGAAAAGCAGACGATCAGAACTGGCAGGGACTTATTTATTTAAGAGAGACAGGAGCGTCAGGGTTATGACTCCGTTGTCCATCAGGGTGGACGGCTCACCAGGAGAGAGCAGAGTCATTTCCGTCTTGAAATGGGGTTTCAGAGAATGCAGTCTTACTGTCACTCGCTGTGTGGAGGGGAATGGAAAGCGCAGCTTCACAAATGTGCATTGAGGACATCCAGGGAAGGTGGAGGAGAGAGAGGCATCGTCGAGCACCAGACCCAAATCCACAAGACTAAGACGGTCCGTCTCCAACAGTCAGCTAAGACAAGCAGCAGGTGAACCATATCACAGCTCTGCAGGGCAGCACCTGCTATGAAGGCAGCCACACAGGTGCGACTAATGAGGTAGATTACCTGTGTGTGCCAGCTGGTGTGAGGAGAGGCGTGGCCATGACGGCGTGTTTACCTTTGATCTCCTTATCCCTTCTGCAGCTCCACAGACATTTGATCTAAAATCATTTTAGGTTTTCCGTCACAAAGTCCTAAAAACCTCCTCTCACCGTTAGAGGAAATGTTGATGCTCTTGGAGCAAACTGAGTTTTCAGCTTTTTCACTGCTAACGTGTGTTTTTGTGCTCCTGCTGTGTGAGGAGGGACTCGGGAGTTCTGGTGGATCCGTCGGTTTGGTGGGGTTTTAATGGGGTTGATCACCTACCACAGATACAGGTCGAACGGGAGCTTCCTGTCTGACTCGTCTGAACGTCTGCAGCTGAGCCTCCAGGGAGCGTCTGGTCTGCTCCTCCTCCACGTGATGAAGATGAAGGCCGTCAGGAGGGTCCTGGTAGACACGTGGAGGAAGAGCGTCAGTTCCTGTCGTCTCTTTTGATCTGACCTGAAGTGTGATCATGAGATCAGAATCTGCAGGGATCTGCGAGGTTTGGACCCCTTCCCTTGTGTCCTCGACCGCACTAAGTCAGAACAGCCTGAAGTTGTGACAGAGGCTGTTAATCGGTCCGATGACCTGATCAGAACTCCATCATGGAGAGTGTCTGTGAAGTCAGTCCTGCCAGATAGTCTGCTGCAGAACCCTGACTCTGAACCACTAGATATATGGATTAGTGTGAGTGCTGTAAACTGAATGTGGCTGCTGAAGATGCTGAAACTGATAGCTAAAAATGCTGGAGCTGAAAGCTTGCTAAAATATTAGCTAAATGCTAAATTGGCCTAAAAAACTAAGAAAAAGATTAAGGTTGTGTCAGACCCCCCCCCCCCCAACCCCTAACCACTGAAAAACTATATAGTACAGGACTATATAGATCTTAACGATAATTCAGACACGATGCTCACTACTTTTCTTTCGTTTTTCTAAACACTGGATATGACGTCAACGATTTCACAAAGTGAAAATCGAATAAATACAAACATTTCACGACATTTATTTATGACTCCACTCTGTTCTGATGGTGAAAATGTGGATGATTTATTCAAATATTACATTTAAACACGTTTTTTGTTTTAAATTGTTCAACCGCAATGCATTGTGGTCTATATTTGCTAATCTAGTGAGCATTGATGCACACTAGTTTTTCGCAAAGACTTCTGGGAAATTTCTAGTGCACTGGATTTTGGATTTAGTAGATTCAGACAGCTCTGGAAAATGGTGAACGCACTACATAAATATTAGGGGGGGGATTCGGACACAACCTAATTTTACCAAAACAGCTAGCATAATGCTAAAATATTAGCTAAACTCCAAATTATCCTGAAAAAACTTACTTACGTTACTTTTCAGTGTCTGTGTGATCTAGATCGAGTTTATCAACGCGGCCGTATCCAACTATGCTTTGACCGTTTGGCTAATTCCCATCTGTCAGAGCTATACTGCATATATACCTATATATACTATACTGCATATATACCTATATATACTATACTGCATATATACCTATATATACTATACTGCATATATACCTATATATACTATTCTGCAGCTGTCCTCACTTTCATTTTGACCCACTTGATTTGCGCTGTAACAGTTGGTTCCAGAGGAGAAGCAGACATGATGTTATCATGGTCCCACCTACCGTGGCTTTCTGTTCCTTTACTTTCTGGAGTTTTTCTGGTGTGGAACTTCCTCTCCAACAGCCGATCTTCTCTGTAGCATCTGGCTGAGAGGGGGAAGCAGTTCCTAACACGTCAGAAGAGTCGGTACGTTGTTCAGGTGCCAGGCTGTGCACGGCCTGTGTGTCAGCGTTCTTTGTTCCAGTCTCTACTAACAAAGGGTTTCTATGACACCAGGTTCCTGTTTGTTCTGTTGAAGGATCTTCAAAGAGGGTGCAGCTCAGAAGGGAGAAGTGAAAGTGGTGCAGACTTTGAGCAAAAGCAGCTCATCTGCTCTCCTACAGTTCTTGCTGGAGCTGAAAGTCCCGCTCTGTCTTTGTTAAACTCGTGTCAACAGGAGCAGATCCGTACTCCAGAGCTTCTTCTCTCCTAAAGCAGGACACTCGCCATATGCAGGGACGATTATTGGCTCTGTGGAGCAGCAGATTGCATTTTCAGCGGGAGTGCAGTGGAGGTCAGCTCGGGCTGCAGCGGAGTCATCATCACATACCCAAACACACCCATGCTCCTCCGGGCTGAAGGTCCCGCCCAAGCCGTGTTGCTGACATCACTGGGCCTCCGCTGAATGCTTTCCTTTTCTCCATAGCACATTTCTGTCCTGCCTCTGTGGGGAGTGTGGACTTGTTTTAGTACGTTATGTTATGGGTTTTGGTCTCGTCCCTCCGTCACATCAGTTTCAGGTTTGTCATGATTCACAGCTGTTTTCATTTCAGTTAATTACCCTCAGTCTATTTAAGTGTCTGGTTTTCACTTCTGCTTTCAAATCATGTCAAGCCACATCCACCTAATGTGTTCCTGAGGGCGACTGTTGGGGCCATCCTACCAGCTTCATGTTCCTGTGGAGGGTCGGCGGGCCTCTCCTTCATATTCCCTGTCCCTGAGGATGGTTACTGCTCCTCCCCCTTGGTCCCTGTCCCTGAGGATGGTTACTGCTCCTCCCCCTTGGCTGCGGTTCCTGTCCCTGAGGATGGTTACTGCTCCTCCCCCTTGGTTCCTGTCCCTGAGGATGGTTACTGCTCCTCCCCCTTGGTTCCTGTCCCTGAGGATGGTTACTGCTCCTCCCCCTTGGCTGCGGTCCCTGAGGATGGTTACTGCTCCTCTTCTTGCCGTTCCAGAGGAGGGGTTCTGTTACTCCTCACATCCGTCTGGCTGCAGGAGGTCTGTTTTCTGGACGTGTTTTGCTTGTCAGGGTCTCCTCCCCTCTGGTGTTTTGGGCATCTGGGATCTGCCCCTCTGGGGAGGGGTACTGCCAGGAATCTATGCTGAGGTTCTGCCATGTTTAAGATTATTTAGTAAATCTTCAAGTTTCTGCCACCTAGTCGTCTCTCCTGCGTTTGGGTCCTTCACCACCATCATTCTGAGCTCATCAGGCCTCGCTACATCATTGAACCATCTGCTAATTATAAAAGTGGAATCAGCTGAGAAAGCCTGAGGTTAAAGGCTAAACAGCACTTCAATGCATCGCTTTGGATCTGCGGTCCTCGTTCCACTCTGAACAGTCCTCATCTCTCTGCTCTCGTCCGGCCTGTAGTTTTCTTCTGCCTCAGCTCCAACAGTTCACGCGGTTGTCGGATCCTGAGTTGGATGTAAAGCAGAGAGGGTCCGGTTCTGACAGGGCTGATGAAGCCGAGACCGTCGGTCATCGCTGCCGTCTCCGTCGGGAAGTGAGCCGCATGAGGTTTACAGGGAAAGTGGGCGAGGATTGGCTCAGAAAAACAAAACAATCCCGCCCCATTAGCCCTGCTGAGCCTGACGTTTGTGTGATTGTTCTAATAAGGTAACATGTCAAAGACGGGTTTATGTCACATCTGCCTTATTACTGCAAATGATGTCAAAAATGCTCCCGCTTCTCTGTGCTACAGTTTCCATAGTAACCCCACAATATAACAGCTGCGAGAGTCAAAGAGGATCAATCATTTCTAAAGCACTTAGGTAACTCCTTATTTCTGTTTGCAGGTCTGTCTGGAAACCCTGTTGATTTAGAGAAACGCCACACTACGTTTGGCAAGAACTTCATCCCCCCGAAGAAGCCCAAGACCTTCCTGCAGCTGGTGTGGGAGGCTCTGCAGGACGTCACGCTCATCATCTTGGAAGTCGCTGCAATCATCTCACTCGGCCTGTCCTTCTACCACCCACCAGGGGGCGACAGCGAATGTCAGTCCTAAATGCCAATTCAGTTTTTAATCACATTGATTTCTTCTTTTATTATAAACACAGAAGCTTTTCATTCTCACTCTGCTTCACGTATTTTACTGACAGCATGCGGCCAAGCGGCGGGCGGCGTGGAAGACGAGGGGGAGGCGCAGGCTGGCTGGATCGAGGGGGCCGCCATCCTGTTCTCGGTCATCATCGTGGTCCTGGTCACGGCCTTCAACGACTGGTCCAAAGAGAAGCAGTTCCGCGGGCTGCAGAGCCGCATCGAGCAGGAGCAGAAGTTCACCGTCATCCGCAAAGGTCAAGTCATCCAGATCCCAGTGGCAGAGATCGTGGTGGGAGACATCGCCCAGATCAAATACGGTAAGAAGTCAAGGACTCAACAGAAGAGGTTTGGTGAGTCCTGATGCAGCTCACCTTCAGGTTGTAGGAGTGAAACTGGCTTAATGCCAGGAGTGGCTGATGAGACTGAAGGAGTGAAAGAACTTTAGTCACTTTAGTCACTTTAGTCACTTTAGTCACTTTAGTCATCCACAGGTGTCATCTATTACCTTAACCTCGATTATTTACTGACTGATAGCTCGTTATTTTTGTTAAAGTCATGTTAATCCTCACAATCAAACTATTCTGTTCTCAAATATAAATATAAAAAGTCCAACTGTTTATTTGCATGTATGTTTTTTTTCATTTTTTTTTTTAACTTTTATTTAACATTTTGCACACAAAGAACATTTTAGAAAAATACAGTAAAACAAACAAAGTAGAACTAGTGGGAAAGAGCAGAGATTTAGCTTTAAACTTTACGTTCTGAGCGGGCTGTAGGTTACGTCCATTCCCTCCTTTGGAGTTTAACATTTTCAGCCTTTAACCGTGAAATCTCATTTTTTCCATAGAACAAATTTCCTCCATAAAGTCTCTCCATCGTTCCAGTTTCAAAGGTTCACTTTTCAGCCAGTTCCTTGTTGTAGTTTTACAAGCCGTTACCAAGACCTGATTCGTATCACATCACGTCTGTGGATTTGGGCAGCCATGATTAGTCGACTAATCGACCATTAAAATAGTCGACGACTAATTTAATGGTCGATTAGTCGTTTCTTTATATTATATGGAGTCAGAGTTTAGTACATTTATTAAATTTGAACAAAGTTTCAGCACCAAAAATGTACTTTTGTTATGTTTGATTCAGTGACATCAAAACTTTATCTTTGGTGTAAAGTAGTTCCTAGTTTCAGAATCTGACCTCATTTGATGTAATCACTTTAATCCCAGAGACGAATGAACGACAGAAGCTGCACGATTCATTAAAGGTTTAATAAACTATCTTAGTTATCTTTATTTTTAGTCACTTTAAAGCTAATGATGGTTAAGATGTGCTCTTTACATCCTCTTTGGCCGTGACCCGGTTAGTCGACTATTTAAATGAAGGTTTGTTTCAGCTCTGCTGTCGATCAACAGGTATTTCATACCCAAGAACGTCCAGCAGAGTTCTGAAGATGTTTTGCCGTTTTGCTGCTTGTCCACAAATGCGTGAATGTTGGCGTTGTTGCATGAACGTTTATTTGAACACGTCGATGTCTGCACGTCCTGATGTCCATGTCCTGACTCTATATACAGTCAACGCCCTGTACACGGCACGCGCCGCTGCTGTGATGTCATCAATGTGCGACTTTGTAGTTCTTAACAGAATTCAGCCAGAACAAGGCCACAGCTGTTATGTAAGGGATGAGGCTGACGAGTGCTGGTTATCATAAATGAACGGAGGTCTGATTGAGCGGGAAGGTAAAGTGAGGAATGAGAAATCCAAGGTATTTTATATTTTAGATTGGTCAAAAACATGTTTATGTTCACTTAGAGCTCTCTGGACCTGAAGTTTTGTTCTTGTTTTTTCCTAATTATTTGAGATTTAAAAATGGTTGAAAGTCTGTTTAAGTCTGTTTATCTGTCTATATATAGAGATTTTTCTGTGAAATATGGACGTGCTGGTTCACTTTATTGTGGGTCGACTGTTTTCATTAGGTGACAAAAGTCCTCACTATCAACCACTAAGTTGTTCACTTTCTGACGGTGACGGGGCTGGGTGATGACGTCAGAGACGGCGGTCATGTTGGACGTGTTTCCTACGTTGTACGATGTAGACATGAGGATAATCTTATGGACATTGAACTTCTTGTTAACACATTTCTCTCCCTGATCCTCGTGTTCGACGGAGAACTCTGGATGTCGTCACTCCGCAGGTTTGAGTGTTGGTGGCGCGTCTTCAAACACGAACAGGAAGCGGCTCACACACCGGCTGCGTCGGGGCGCACCCAAGTGACCAGCCCAATAAAGAGTCCACGGAAACGTGCGCAGAAGTCTGAATCTCTGCTCTAAGAGTGTTTGGAGAGACTCCCCGGCCCGAGCACGTTCCCGGCTACAGAACCACTGTCTGCATTCGCCCCTCTAGCTATGTTTTCAGTATTTGGGCTCCGCCTCCTGGGGGAGGGGCAAAGTAGTTTCTGGCAGGGAGGGGGAGAGTAAGAGAAGACCTGGAGCAGACTTGGAGCAGACTTGGAATAGACCTGTAATAGACCTGTAATAGACCTGGAGCAGACCTGGAGCAGACTTGGAGCAGACTTGGAACAGACCTGGAGCAGACTTGGAGCAGACTTGGAATAGACCTGAAATAGACCTGGAGCAGACTTGGAGCAGACTTGGAATAGACCTGTAATAGACCTGGAGCAGACTTGGAGCAGACTTGGAATAGACCTGTAATAGACCTGTAATAGACCTGGAGCAGACTTGGAGCAGACTTGGAGCAGACTTGGATTAGACTTGGAGCAGACTTGGAATAGACCTGTAATAGACCTGGAGCAGGCTTGGAGCAGACTTGGAGCAGACAGGCCCAGAGACATGAACACACAGACACACTGAAGGCAGCTCACAGTGGTTCTGAATAAATAAAATGCATATTGTGAAAAACGCCGGTCCGTACCGTGGAACGCGAATCGAATGGATCGGTTTTATCTTGAATATTGTTGCATCCGTACTTCTGACCCTCCGGTCCTCTGTCTGCAGGAGACCTGCTGCCCGCCGACGGGATTCTGATCCAAGGAAACGACCTGAAGATCGACGAGAGCTCTCTGACAGGAGAGTCTGACCAGGTCCGGAAGTCTCTGGAGAAGGACCCCATGCTGCTGTCCGGTGAGTTTTGATCAGGCACCAGCATCACCAGCAGACACACACACACTGACGCTGGGCTTCCTTCCCTCTCCTCAGGGACGCATGTGATGGAGGGCTCAGGCAGGATGGTGGTGTCCGCCGTCGGCCTCAACTCTCAAACGGGGATCATCTTCACTCTGCTGGGCGCCAGCGAGCACGACGAAGAGAAGAAGGTCAAGAAAAGTAAGAAATGGGAAACAGGCTGTTGACACACACAACACTACCTGTTGAAGTGGTGCCGGTCCCGTCTGAAGGTTTGATCACCCCAGCGGGGACGTCACCTCCTGGATATTTCTGCGTGGGTAAAAGGCCGATCAGCTTCTGTGGGTTTGAGGCTCTGCTGCTGTTTCTGCCCCTCTTTCAGTCTGGACTGAGGCGTTTGAAGGGTCTGACCAACCAAAGCACCATCAGTGAATAAATGAGACCAAGAGCGAGTTCTCCTGTAGGCCACACAGGCCGTCCGCTAACGAAACCCTCCAATAAAGCAGAACGAACGATAGTGATGTCTGTGCTGCAAACGACCACGATGATGCTCCCCCTGTGGTCAGGAGGACCATCTGCATCTGTAAAGATGAGTTTGTTTCATTACTGAACTGTGTTAGGCTTCCAAATAGTTTTTTATTCACTTCACTCCTCACTAACATTCCATTTAATATTACATCCCATCAATAGGAACTTCTCTAAATGCTCTGATGAACCCGAGCAAAAAGATATTTACTCCAGCGATTGATTCTCGATGGTTCTCACCAAGTATTGACCTTTTATTTCCATTTGAAGAGCCTGGAAAACGTTATATTCATCATCCGTTGGTGAGACGTTCCTCTGGAGGTAGATAGGGGGCGCCTGCTGCACCAATTCGTCCGGCAGCTACTTATTTCATTTAGTCCTGTTGTTTACAACAATTTTGCACTAAGCAATGACACTGTTCATGTTTACTATTCTAGACCAGGGGTCCCCGACCGTTTTCCTGTGAGGGTCACATGACTGTTTTCTTCTCTGATGGGGGGCGGGGCCTGTTTGTAGGCTAACAGAATAAGTGTAACAATCTCAGCCTGAATGTAAACATTTATGGTTTTTCAGAAAGCTACATATAGCCAAATTTAAAATAATTCATTCTGTAATCTTCATTGAAAAAAAATACTAAAACATTAAAAAAACTAGATCTATAGCGTTACCGTGATAATGCTTATGTGAATGCTGTAAGCTGAATTTGACTGCTGAAGATGCTGAAATTGATAACTAAAACCACTGAAGCTGATAACTAGCTGAAACATAAGCTAAATGCCAAATTAGCCTAAAAAATGGTAAAAAGTGAATCACTATTAAACCGATAAATATTCTGTCCTCTCTATCATAGTTCAGACTGCAGAAGGATGGAATGAAAAGTTCTCGATCGGCGTTTCTGATCCGGCCCGCGGGCCGTAGTTTGGGGGACCCCTGGTTTAAATTTGTGGAGAACAAATTTCACCCTAATAGGACTTTAACTTTACTTTAAGTGAGGTTTCGTCCGAACATGTTTTTAAACTCCACCTCCTGTCATCTTTACCCGCATCAGTTTTGAGGGACCAAAGCTCTTGGTTGAAGCTGGAAACTCTCCTGTTATCTGAGGATTGTTAAGAATATTTCTCCATAGAGTCAATATCAACCATTCAATAAATAGATGTATTTATTAAAGCGTTGAACAGTTCTTTTCCTACAATCAAAGCTTTTTGCTCAGTTGAAATGATCAAGCTCCAAGCTAAACAATAAAAATGTAGAGTATAAAAACGTGTTTTTAGAATCTGGCTCTCACTTCAGTAACGACCAATCACGTCTGGCCGGATGGAGAAGCAACGACAGGAACTCTGCATCTTGGTCTGATTTATTTGGGGACATTTCTGTCCCGAGTCCCGAGTGGACTGGCACAAAGGGCGTCTCAAACGGACTCCTAGACCTTCATCTGCTCCAAAGTCGCTTTTGTTGAGGAACTCTTCAAAGTCCAGACGGCCGTCTCAAAGCAGATTGAAACCAAGCCACGGGCTCCTGCAGTGCTTTTGATTTGCTTGGATCATGCTAATTCCCTTTTTACTGTGTGTTTTTCTTTGGCTGGTTTTTTTGTCCGTCCATTTGTTTTATTGGCTAAGATTTGAGTTTGTCAGGCATTCATTGTAAAGTGGCTGAATGCACCAGCTCAGCAGAGAGAGATGCTCAGCCCAACACTCCATTTAGCCGAAAAAAGCTGATTCATCTGGGGGTTCCTCCCACGCTCCTCGCTGCAGCACCAAAGCAGGTCAGACCTTCTCATGGCGTTCATGTGGAGGTAAGTTCTGACCTTCGGCCTCCTGCGGGGACTCCCACGTTCCTCTGAGCTGATGCACCGACGACGGCGCTCTCGGTCCAAATCACGCGCCGTCATTCCAGATCTGGACATCGCCCGCTAGAGGCGTAACGGGTCACAGAACTCACAGCTCGGGTCGGGTTCCAGTTTAGGGTTCGGATCAGTAAAAAATAAAGAACAAGAAGATAAAAGCCTAAAACTATGTTTTTGGAAAATGTTAAAACATGTATAAAGTACTTCAAAGCTTAAATAAACACTCATCTTTGAACTGGAACAAAAATGTAAAATCGTGTAATTTCTGATGACGTTTACACGTCTGGAGACCAAATCTACAAAAACTGAGAGAAAAGAATCATGAATATGGAATTACACCCCCCCCCCCATGTCCAAATCTTAAATGAAAAAGTTCAAATTAAACTTACATTATTTTTGGTATTATTGAAACTAACTGTGTGAAGATTTAACTATTTCACATAATTATTATTATCATCATACGCTGCAGCCAAAAACAGAGGAGCGGAACCATGGATGGAGGAATCCACAAACATGTCGGAGCGAGCAGTCTGATTCCTAAATCCAGAACCGTCTGGGACAGAGCCAGAACCGTCTGGGTCAGAGCCAGAACCGTCTGGGTCAGAGCCAGAACCGTCTGGGTCAGAGCCAGACGAGCTCTGAAGCTCAGCGGCGTGCAGCGGCGCCGGCTCTTCCGGGTCGGTTGCTGGTCTCCACAGTAGGAGGCGGAGTCTCTCTCTGCTGATCCGTTCATTCCTGCCCACAGCACACACGCACACACACACCTGTGGGTTTGTATGTTTGGGTTTGTGTTCTCCTTCAGTTTTTATTTGATCTTCTTTTCCTTTGAGCCATCTTATCAGCATTCCGCCCTCTCTCTCTGTTCGAACAGGTAAAAAACAAGGACCCCCCGAAAATCGCAACAAAGGTAACCCCTCCATTCATCCATCTGTCCCTCCTGCCTCTCATCCTCGTGTGACCTTCCTCCTCCTCCTCCTCCTCCTCCTCCTCACCTCCACCCAGCAGCGGGAGGGGAGTGTCCAGCTCATCTCTGTTCGTTCCTCTGTCTTTTTCTCTTCGCTGTAAAATGGGGGGGTCGTTGCTTTAACTGTTGAGGGGTGCAACTCTCACACTGTGAGCCTGTGACAGCCTGTGGACGTCCTCGGTTACCATGGTAACCCGCATTGAACTCATAGAGGCAGCATTTCTTTTAGTTCAATTAAAGATGAACTGAGTTGGCGGGAAAAGTCTCTGGCACATTAGTGTGTTTAACCCTTTAACACCCGGGGCGTCGCCAGTGGCGCTTAAACACAAAATCTTTAACAAACTTGAACTTTTCAACCGTTAACACGAGGATTCCAGCAGATTTGGGAGGAGAAAAGCGGCAGAAGAAATGATCGTGTTGACGGTTGAAAAGTTACAGTAAATCGAAGCACGTAAGCACTAGAGCTCCGGTGCTAAAGGGTTAACGGCTATGTAGCTGATGTGTGGAGACCATCTGTGTTCCTTTCTGGTGAAGATCCCAGCCAGCAACGCCGTCGGCCTCATTTGGTGTCAAATGTCGGCCCTGATTGGGTCTGTATGCCGTTTCCTTGGCGGCCCCACCTGTGTTTGCACACATTAGCTTCAGTAGCGGTCAGTGGGTTAGCTCGCTAAGCTAGCCAGCTTTCCAGCGGATGCATAGCATGCTAGCATCCTCCACTGTATCAAGCTAGCGAGCTCTGCTGTGGCGATCTAGCGAGCTCTGCTGTGGCGATCTAGCGAGCTCTGCTGTGGCGATCTAGCGAGCTCTGTTGTGGCGATCTAGCGAGCTCTGCTGTCTGCCGCGTGACTGACTAGCGCGTCCACTTTAACCAATGTGGGCAAACACTGGTGGGACCACCACAGAACCTGGACAAACCCATTCTTGCCCCACATTTTCTGCCCACTTTGAATCCCAATGAGGCTCATCTGTCTTTGCTAGATGTGACGCAGCTGTAAAAAACTAAAAATAAAACCTACCATGCTTTGACATAAGGAGGTGACATAATTTATGACAAAATTAGAGCTGTTCCTCTCTAGAATCAGCCCACTGTTCTTCATGTCTCATGTGATCCAACGAATACCCAGCTTCCAGTGCAAGCTGCCTCGCCCTCGCCGCTCCCCGCCTCCTGTGGTTGGAGCATCTGCTGCAGACTTCTCGATGTACCAGGATCACGAGGCTCAGTTTTCTGTCACCAAACCATTTTTTTAGATCTGTAGTCACAGATAGTCTCATGGGAAATGGACAAACGTTCAGTCGGCCTCCTCACCCTTGGAAATGCTCCAGACCTCCCATTAGCGGACATCAAGTCAGTGAGTGAACCCAAAGCAGCTGGTTTCCTCTCAGCGGTCCACATGTCCGCCTCCACAGCACTGACATGTGACTGCAGACTGGAACCGAGTCTGAGGAGAACCTGTTGTTGCAGTGAGTTTTCCACTTGCTGGAATAATGGGGGGGTTGCTACCGTCCATTGACTGTATAGTATGAACTGGACATAGCAAGCGTTGAGGTCCCCCATAGGAAGTGCATTACCTCCAGCCCTCACTAAATCAGGCCCGAGCCTTCGCCGTCACTTCCTGTTACGTCCACCGCCATATTGCCGCCCGTCGGTTAGTCCGAGTCGGTGTGAGTCACGATTTTAGAGGAACTGCTGTCACCAATCATCAGTGCGCTTGTTCCAAACCCAAACCCCTCCCACTGATTCTGGGGAATCTGTCAATCAAATGCTGGAGGCGGGGCCTGGAGGAACTACATCCTTTTACTGAGGCATCTGGTTGGTCATTTGAGAACTTGAATAACTGGCGATAAAGAAAAAATATATAAAAAAAAAAATAGAATTATAAAGCAGATGCTAAGAAGAATGTATCAGAGCGAGAATGGTTATTCTGACAAATTAAATGGCTGAGAAATAACTCTATTTTTCTATGGAAATCTACGGGACTTTTGTCTTCTTGGAACCAGGAAACCGGACGGACCTGCTAACGAGGATAAAACAATTGATAATTAATCAATCTGAGCTTAATAAACCAATAATCGTCCCATAAACGTAGATCTAACCTATGGTGCTAATATCTGCTATCTTGATGCTAACATACAACGGGGTTTCCCAGAGAACAGCTAATGCTAACACCTGGTCTACCTAAACATACATTACTGACTAACGCCTGGTTCACTCGGGGCGTGGAAGCGACGCGGAATGGAGGCCGCTTCCGTCCGGCGCCTTGTTAACCTGTGGTGTGGTTCATACCTTCGGCGTCCAGCGTGAACCTGGCGTAAAAGAACATCTTTATTCACTCACAGGCGTGACATTTCTGAACTCTTTTAAAGAAATATCTTTATAGGAACTATTTGTGGTCTAAAACATTGTTTTTTGTTCATTCTTTCTTCTTCTGGAATAAGGTGTACTGCTATGGATGATCTCCACCTAGTGGTCAAACTGAAACGTCCTCCAGGAGAAGCAGAACAATAGTTAGAACTTCTCCTTTAGAGAATCCATGTAACTCTGGATGATATTAACAATCTCATTATTTCACTAGCTGCGTTTCCATTACACTTTTGCGCAAAACTTTATCGAAATTTCTAGAATTTCGATCAAACACTTTTTCGAAAAAACAGCGTTTCCATTAAACCATGATTATGCGAAAAACTCGAAGTAATTCCCGCGATAAGTCATTAAAAAAACATGAGGACGGATATAAACACTATTTTCATGTGCAGTAGATTCATTCACATTTCTGCCACGGAGCTAGCTCTCATCCTTCCCATCAGAGAAGACGTCTACGTCTGATCCGAGCCTTGGAGCGGCAGGCTCCTTAAACGTGGGAGCGGCGTAGAGTCAAACAGTTTTGGGGAATCGTGGTTGAAGAATTCACAGAAGAGCTGTGGATTCAGCATTTTCGCATGACACGCTCAACTTTTGATGAGCTGTGCGGTGCTGTGGGACCTCTTGTGGCTCCCGCTGTGCGGTGCCCAAGGCAGCCAGTTGCTGTGAAAAAGCGCATTTGACCAGCTTTTCCTGCTTCCTGTCTGAAACGCCATATCCGGTTAATGGTCACGTGACTCGTTTGTTTCGAAAAAAGTGTTTCCATTACAGTTTTTCGAAAAACTACTGTTTCGATACGGCCCAAATACCACCTCCTCTAAGCGCAAAAACTTTATTTCGAAAAAGGCGAGTTTTTTCGAAATTGTGGTGTTTCCATTAGGATAATTTAATATCGAAATGCCGTTTTTCGAAATTTCAGAGTTAATGGAAACACGACTATAGATACATTTACAGGATGTGAACTGGATTAAATATGAAAATCTTCAAAACATTTATAGATTATGAATACATTTCTAAACAAATGTGTCTACAATTGTAAACTTAAAATTGAACTGAGAGGATCAAAAGAATTGAAAATATTGGAATCGAACCAATTCTGGAAACGATTGACGACAGTCCTACTGCTAACCGCTCAGTACGAACCCGGAGGCTGTGCGGCGTCTGTGGCTGGACTCGGGCTGAGTGTGGGCGTTGCACCCCGCCCGTGTTGGGGGGCTCCTGCAGCCCCCCCAGCGTCTGTGTTTCTGCAGCCTCGTTTCCTGCGGCTGCCGCTCGCCTCATCTCCTCGGCGTTGCCTCCTGCAGGGTGTTGCTCAGGACTCCGTGTTGTGTCGTATCTGTCTCTCTCCGCTCTCTGCCTGTCTTGCTGAGGTCTCTGTTCGCCATCGCTGTCATCCTTCCATGTTGGTACTTTGAGTTCATCCTCTGTTATTGTTTTCTTTGGACTGTCAGACACCCCCAGCCCGTGCGCTCCCTCATGGTTTCGTGCTGTCGTTGGTCCGTGGGTCTCAGTCCTGTTTGTGTGAAGCTGTCAGTTATGTTGTGGCCTTCAGAGTGGACCATGCGCATTCAGCTCCACAGCTTCGTGGTTCCACATATGACTCATCCCAACATGTGGAGTTGTAAATGTGATGTTGTGAAATGACCTTCCTCCTTGAACCGTTGGGCGTGGGGAGGAGCGGTGGATCTGCTGGGGCTGGAGCGGGACCGAAGCGTGGTCACCTGCTGGTTTCCTTCCAGCTTTCCACTCTGACAGCTTTAAAGATCTGCGGTCATTTCAAATGTTTGCTGAAACTGGTTGTTCTGTCAGACGTGAGCGGCAAGGTGTTCCTGTCCCTGCAACGACTTCACAAAAGAGGCAAAAGATTCAAATGTGATTTCCATCATTAACAGAATATTTTAAAGGGGCCATACCATGAAAACCAACTTTGTAACATAATTCTGAATAATCAAAATGCAGGAATATTATTCCAGAATAAATCAACTTAAACCTTAAATAACTTTCAATATTTTACTCTCCATAAAAATATATGTAGTCAAAATTACACAAGTTAGAAATGAGCTCAAGATAACATTGGGCCATTACTAACTATAAAATGATCTGGAGGGCCGGATAGAATTACCTAGAGGGCCGGATCCGGCCCCCGGGCCTCGACTTTGACTCATGATCTAGATAATCAATGGCAAACGAGTAAGGAGGTTTAACTAAACGCTCTGTGGTTTCAGCAGCAACATCTCCAGTTGTGTCCTGTCTTCACTACATTCCGGAGTTTGTTACTTTGGAGGCGGGGCTTCTTTAGGACACCCCTCCCCCGGTCGGGCACAGTCATGCAGACGTTGTGTGTTTGTGTTGTGAACCAGTGAAGTGATGGGCAGATATACGGTATGTGCATCCATCTCTGAAAAAAACGGAATGTTTATTTTCGTGGGGAAATGCCGACACGCTCTAGAACAGGGGTGGCCAACCCTGGTCCTCAAGAGCCTCAACCCTGCCTGTTTTCCAGCTCTCCATGGACTGCTTGATGCTGACAACCTAAATCAGGTGTGTTCAGCTAATCAGGATGTGGAATTACTTGAGTCAGCTAATCAGCAGCAAGCTGGTCAGGGAGAGCTAGAAAACAGGCAGGGTTGAGGCTCTGGAGGACCAGGGTTGGCCACCCCTGCTTTAGAATGACGTCATGAAATGGGCGGCGCCCACATGCAGCGGCAGGCGGAGCCTCAGGAATCCAGTAGGTTTACTTCCAAAGTCGTTATTCACCAAGATAACAATATTTCATCAATAATTAGTTTTTAATTGATATATTGATATAGTTCACTCTGAAAGGAAATCATGGTACGGCCCCTTTAATGAAACACGATACTCTCCACGATCACGCAGCTCATTTAGAGGAAGTTTTCAGACTTCATCCAGTGAATCAATATCAAACTATACAGAATGCTGGAACCCCTTTATGTGCAGCTGATGGTGCCAGAACATGCAGAGTGAGACACATTCACCTGATGAGCAGCAACTCTTTGGGTCAAATATTAAAGCAGCGTCTGTCAGAGGAAGAAACAGGATCTCGTCTCTGATTGGCTGCCGTCAGGCCAGCAGAGTCCCAGCATCTTCACTCGGGGTTCACGCCCGTCACGTCCTCCATTCCAGATCAGAAACTGTCCTGTTGGTGTTGATGATGTAACGGCGTGCAGCAGAGCGCAGGTCTGACGTCAGATGAGAGGACCTTTCCAGACGTTTCAGCCTTAGCTCCGCCCACGCAGGCAAATCCAGAGTTCCTGTATGCAAACGGCCCCAGACGAAACTGAAACCCTCAGCGTGAACCCTCAGACCGTCCAGCGACTCTGCTCAGAGCGTTCCCCGATACTTCTGACCACAAACACATGAATCGGCAGCGATTGTGGTTGATGTGAAGCTTCTCCTTCGACTGAATGTGTAACAGTCTCTGCCTCTCTCCCCTGATCCTCCCTCACCCCTCGCATGGTTCCATCCTTCATTCTTACGTCTCGTTTTACCTTTTTTTACATCACTTTCCCT
>NC_050516.1:36372933-36390091 GCF_002922805.2 Oryzias melastigma
AACTTTGCCCCCCCACCCCCGTCCAGCCAAAACTCAGGACGGCATCGCTCTGGAGATCCAGCCGCTGAAGAGCGAGGAGGCTGCGGAGCTGGAGGACAAGGAGGAGAAGGAGGAGGTCAAAGAGGTCAAGAAGGTCAACGTGACGAAGAAGGAGAAGTCTGTGCTGCAGGGCAAGCTGACCCGGCTGACGGTGCAGATCGGCAAAGCTGGTGAGGAGCGGTATCAGTATTTATGCTTACGGCGATTTTAGATGAACTCCATCAGACTTTCAGTCCTGCTTGTACTTTTTGTATTCGTACATTTTGTGGTTTTTAAGATTTTATACAATATATATGTGAATTTTCAGCCCCATTGAAAATGAATGGGAACTTTTCCCCAAATTTCTGACATTTCTGCACTCAGAACGATCAGTTTGTTCAGGACATTCATGCTTGTACTGCTACAATCTTTTAAAGTTTAAACAGTCATTTAAATTTGACACAATTATTGAAATTTTACACAAATGAAGCCTTTTATTTCCACGTAATTCTTCAAACATTTATGTAATCTGCAAATGATGCAAGTTTGGTATCAAAATGTTCAACAGACATTAATGCTACTGAAGTTTTAGAGGATAATTCTGAGTTAAGCTAATATTTTAGCAACATGCTAACCTTTTTAGCTAATTTGGCATCTACTGAGGTTTTTAGGGCCATTTCTGAGTTAAGCTAGTATTTTGACAACGTGTGAGCGTTTTTGATCATTTGGCATGTACTGAGGTTTTGGGATAATTCTGAGTTTAAATCTTTAACTGATTTTACATTTTTTAACAATTTCTGGCAATTTTTCAAAAAATTCTTAAAAGTCTTTGTGCACTTTCTGCAATGGATGCAACTTTATGTCCTTTAGCGACGAGGCGCTTTTCTCCTTCAGAATCTGCTGGTATGATCGTGTTAACAGAAGTTACTGTACGTTAAACATTTTGAGTTTAAGCGTCACCGGTGACGCCTCATTTACACTTCCACTGAAGGGCTGTGTGCTCTCTGATAACATGAGAGAGTGAAGACAGGTGGAGACATGACTGCAGGTGAGTCTGCAGTCTTACCTGTAAAGACATGCCTGGGACAGAAACAGGGTCTGGTCTCCCTTTGTGGCTGTTGTTTCAGTATCTGTGACAATTGATGCCTAAAAGTTGTTCTTGCTGATGATCATGTGACACAGCGACACATTAACGTAGTACAGTACCGAACTCTGAACGGGTTCTTCAAAGACCCACTCAGATGTTCTTGGAGCAATTTTCTCATGATGGAAGAGATTTGTAAAGAAAATGACGTTTTTGAGAATTTCTCTATTCAGATAGAAAAGTCGATTACCTTCAAGAATGTTAGTGTGAATGCTGAAGCAGCTGAAGACGTTTACAGTAATTGCCGAAGGAATTTTCTGAAAATGTTAAATCTGTAAAGCTAAAGTTTGCGCAACATGCCACAATTGCTAAAGGATTTAATTTAGCAGAAAATGCACAAAGAATTCTAAGAATTTCTTGTAAAATCTCATAAATTGGTTAAAATGTTAAAATCCATAAAAGGCATGAAGACCAACGGTACAACATGAACATCCTGAACGCGCTGGATGGTACTAGTATTACAACGTGTACAAAGAATTCTCATTTCTATGGGGCTAAAAAAATCGCATGAATTGCATAAAATTCTAGGAATTGCAAAATATATGAATAGCAAAAGTGGAAGCAGGAATGTCCCAAATGAGCTGAACACTTTGAAATCCCCTAAATCGGGAGGATCTCTGTGGTGTGAAGTACGGTGAGTCGGGAGCAGACAGAGAAAAAAGAGCATATTCGTGTCAGAAGATATACTACAGTCTTGCTGCTCCGCTCCATTCTGATACATCCACCTGCAGACAAATAGATCCGTGAACGTCTTTGTTTTCCTGGAATCTAAACGGTACGACTGGATAACTCTGATATTGATCGCCGTTTTTGTTGCATCAGGAATGTCAGGTTGTGTGTGAGGCGCTGTAAGCATGAGAGAGTGTAAACGTGTAGCTCAGTTAAAGGTGACGGGAAAGGGGGTGGGGCTTCTCTGCGCCAACAGTCAAACCAAGAACTCGAGTAAATTTCTCTGCAGAAACCATCTCCTGTAAAACGGCACAAGTTTTAGATTGTGTCTAAAAACAGCATCATCTTGATGAAAAGACGACTGATTTTACAGGAGTGGGACTTTAATATCGTTCATTTTAGCAGTTTAACGTTGACAAACTCTGAGATGCTTCAGACCCAGCAGGGTTCCTCTAACAAGGCCGCACTCACTTCCATTACTGCGCTTGTATTGGGGCCATGATTCATTGTGGAGTTGAAGGTGTTCTGTCATTTCAATCAACCTTAATCTTCTGGGTTTTTGGGACAGTTTGGCAGGCGGGGAAGGGAGTTAGTCACAGACGAGCCTCAGCTGTCCTTCAGTACAGGACAGGAATTTAGGACAAAACACAGAAAGAATGTCACTGAAGTCATGGATTTTAGAAAATACAGATTAATCCAGATATACAACCACAAAATACAACTCATGCATGACTGCCTTTTACAATTAAAGACGTCCGACAGAAAAGGATCATGTCAATGCAGCTGCAGTAGGAAGTGGAAAGTTATCAATGATTTAGAAAAAAACTGTTTATTTGACTGTTTCTGGTGCATTACAGCCACAAATTCATAAATATAACAACAAAAACTAAATGAAGTGGCCCCTACTATGTATTCAAACCACCAGGAACACTTTAAATCTTGAATTTGTTCAAACATAGAAAATCAGCTTTATAATCCAGAGGATTATAACTTAACGTAGCTTTAATTCTGGTTACTGACAATCACTTGATTTTCTGGGATACATGAAGCTGAAAATTAAGTCCAAATGGGATAAAAACTTGTCAAGTTTAATAAAGCTTAAGTTAATTTATTTTGCTTCTGACTTATTTTTTTCTTTACAGTTGCTTTTTAACATTTTAAAAGCATTTTATTTTAACCACAGAGTTACATGTGGCTCTGAAGGTTGTAGATCTGCGATCTACACAGAGACGACACAAGGAGGAAGTACAATAACGCAACTACAGAGACTCAAAACTTTTATCACCCTAATAGGAATTTCCAAGATTTTTATATCCATCATTGTTTTTATCCAGTCTGAACTTTTCCAGCCTAAATTGTTGAGAAGACTGTCCTCTGACCCTCGCAGTAAATTTATTTGAAGCACTTGACAAATATTAGGACGGAATCCGGTTTCTGACTAAAGAGAAGGTTGGTGCTGCTGACCCGATAGACGGAGCTGTGATCCATGATCCATGATCCACGATCCACGATCCATGGTCAATGATCCACGATCAATGATCCAAGATCCATGATCCATGGTCAATGATCCACGATCCATGATCCATGATCCATGATCCATAATCCATAATCCATGATCCATGATCCATGGTCAATGATCCACGATCCATGATCCATGATCCATGATCCATAATCCATAATCCATGATCCAAGATCCATGATCCAAGATCCACGATCCATGATCCACGATCCATGATCCACGATCCATGATTTATGATCCATGATCCATGATCCACGATCCATGATCCACGATCCATGATTTATGATCCATGATCCACGATCCATGATTTATGATCCATGATCCATGATCCACGATCCATGATCCATGATCCACGATCCACGATCCATGATCCATGATCCACGATCCATGATCCATGATCCATGATCCATGACTTCTTCTGTCTGATTCCGTGGTTAGTGTTCAATGGCGGCGCCAGCAGAAAGGACAGTAGTAATAGTTTGTGTACTCGGGCGTTATTTTGTGATGTGTGTGAATTTGAGTTTTGTGTTGTTTCCATCAGGACTCTTCATGTCTGCCATGACCGTCATCATCCTAATCCTCTACTTCGTGATCGACACCTTTTGGGTCCAGGGCCGCAGCTGGGTGGCAGAGTGTACGCCCATCTACATCCAGTACTTTGTGAAGTTCTTCATCATCGGCGTGACGGTGCTGGTGGTGGCGGTTCCCGAAGGCCTCCCGCTCGCCGTCACCATCTCCTTGGCGTATTCGGTCAAGGTAGACCTGGAAGCTAAAGAATCCCTCTCTCTCTTTCTCCGAGGTTTATGTGAGCTCATCCTCTCGTCTTTCAGAAAATGATGAAAGATAATAACCTGGTGCGCCACCTGGATGCCTGCGAGACCATGGGCAACGCCACGGCCATCTGCTCCGATAAGACCGGCACTCTGACCATGAACCGCATGACCGTCGTCCAGGCCTACATCGGAGATACGCACTACAAAACCGTCCCAGAACCGGACGCCATCAAACCAGAAACACTAGAAACCTTGGTCAACAGCATCTCCATCAACTCGGCGTACACCACCAAGATCCTGGTCAGTGCGTCGGCCGTCATGAACACGAGACCGTCATGAAAACCATCATTTTTATTTATTTATGTTGTTCTTTTTCAGTTAGAATATACTGTAGATACAGTCTACTTAAAGAGCAGGAGTAGGATGCAGACCGGTCTTATAAATCCCTCCCACATTCTTGTTATTCAATTTGATACAAATAGATGACTGAATTAGTATGTATAATCAAAATAAAAAATAAAAATAATAACAACCTGGAACACTATATCTACATCACGCTGCATAGAGTCAATTATTATGTTTTTTTACATTTAAATTTAAAACAAACAATCCTGAAACACTTTTTCAGGTCATTAGCCACCAAATTTCAATTTTTTGACCCTAGCAAAGGAAATAGTGTTTTGTTTTTACTATAGATGCTTTAAGGTCATCATTTCTTCTGCTGTTTCCCTCATCATTATTAACTACACGGCAACAGAACATTTTTACCAGCAGTGTCTGCAAAGACCATAAATCCTCAAATGTGAGTATTCTTCACTTCAGAAATAGTTTGGAGAGTCATATGCATCATCCATAATGATTTTTGTCCAAAATTATTAAAGGTTTCAGGTTTGACTCATAAGAATTACTCCCAGACAATATGAAGAATACAGTAAAATCAAGGAGAAATACATCATATGCTTATTAGCTTGGTAGTTTAACAAATATTCCACTTTGTTGATTTTTGCTTATTTTTTTAATATTAGCAATATGTTGCTTCCATTTTAAATTTTCATCAACAATAATCCCCAAAAATCTAAATTCATTAACTCTTTCTATATATTTGAAGTGGATTTTTTGTCACTGAACAACAGAAACATTTGTTTAAAATAAAAGATGGTCCCAGTACTGAGCCTTGTTGAATACCACAATGTATTTGTTGGGGTTTTAAACACGGATTTAGTAAAACATCTGAAAAGACAAACATTTTCAGATCAGACCTCCTGAGTGAAGTCATCTTCCTCGTCTCTGAAGAGCTGATGAAACCTTTCTACCTGTGCAGCCCCCAGAGAAAGAGGGCGGTCTTCCTCGCCACGTGGGCAACAAGACGGAGTGCGCTCTGCTGGGTCTGGTGCTGGAGCTGAAACGAGACTATCAGCCAATCAGAGAAGAGATCCCCGAAGAGAAACTCTACAAAGTTTACACCTTCAACTCCTCCCGCAAGTCCATGAGCACGGTCCTGAAAAACGCCGACGAGAGCTTCCGCATGTACAGCAAAGGAGCGTCAGAGATCGTCCTGAGGAAGTGAGTGGGCGGGGCTCGGCATGTCTGTGGGCGGAGTCAGCTCTCGTCCTGAAGGACCGCCTCTCTTCGACTCTTCCAGGTGTTCCCACATCCTGGACGCTCAGGGTCAGCCTCGCGTGTTCAAGCCCAAGGACCGAGACGAGATGGTGCGGAAGGTGATCGAGCCCATGGCGTGCGACGGCCTGAGGACCATCTGCGTGGCCTACAGGGACTTTCCCGCCGAGGCCGGGGAGCCCAACTGGGACAACGAGAACGACATCCTGAACGAGCTGACCTGCATCGCGGTGGTGGGCATCGAGGACCCCGTCAGACCCGAGGTACAGGACGCTGCCCCACAGCAGCTCGCATGATGTCCTTTCAAAATAAAAGACGCCTTGAGCCAAACTGGATCATAACAGTGCAGCTCTGGACAGCATAAGATCACATGTGCTTTAACGCTTCAACACCGGAGCTCCAGTGTTTATGTACTTTGATTTACTGTTTTTTTAAATTGTTACCAAGAATTCCAGCTCGATGAGCCGCTTTTCTCCTTCAGAATCCACTGGGTTGATTGTTTAAACGATTCAAAAACTAGAAAAGTTGCATTACCTGCCATGATGCTTGTGTGAATGTGGTTACTGAAGAAGCTGAATTCATTTACTGTAGTTGCTGAAGGGATCTGCTGAAGAGGCTAAAGCTTTTGCATAATAAGAAGATTTAACATGCGTAAAAGTGCACAAACAATTTTAAGATTTTCTTAAAAAATTGAAAAAAGTGCAATACATTTTGAAATGTTCCAGAAGTTTGAACTCAGAATTAGAAACCTCAGTAGATGCTAAATTATCCTAAATGCTAACTTGTTAAGCCACAAAAGAGGAGCCAATGATCCACATGTGGCTCTGGAGCTGCAGGAATCAGACTCCTGGGATAGCAGGACAGATTTAAACGAAGGGCTGATGGGAAATTAACCGATGTTCCCTAACATTCCCGCCCGCAACCCAGAAGAGAGCTTCTGATGAACTCCTGCTGCTCTGCAGAAACTATGTCTTGAAAGCTGTGCATTTGTTTCTTCATTTGTCCCGTGCTGAACTCGTCAGGACGGAGTTGCGTTTTCCAGAAGTTAGAGCCGTTCACACAACAGAACGTTTCATCACCACCAGAGCTGGAAGAATCGACGAGCTCCCAGCCGTCAGCTCACACAGACGCTGAACGTTTTGTAGCAATCGGATAAATCAATGACCCAGCTGCACTTATGGAGCAGCTGGACGGCACTCAGACCGCCGGGTCCTTTCCAGGCCATGTGGGGGGTTAAAAGAAAAGTAAAATACTCTAAAGATTAACTTTAGAAGAAATGAGCTGAAAGGGAAACACTTTTTAAAGTTTTTAGCCCAAACTTTGCTCTGATCTGCCGTCCAAAGAACAGTTTCTTCAGGGTTTGACTTTAGAGATTTGGATCTTCATCTGTGCTACTGGGTCAGCCCGAGGTTCTGGACTCATGTGGTTCCATCCTCCACTGTGGCTCTTGGCTGGGGAGAAAGACGCTGCAGATTTCAGTAAAAAAAGTAAATTATTAATAGATTTATTCAGTAAAATAGAAGAAAGCCAAAGTCACAATGACAGAAAACGTCAGGTTTGACTTTCTTCTTTATCATTGAATAAATCTGCTGTAAAGGGTTAAAAAATAATAAAACTTTCATAATTAATTTATCGTAAATAACCAAATGTTACATTTTATAAATGAAAAGCATTAAGTGTGTTTTTCTGAGCAGTAACTTTGCAGCTTCTGTTGGGTTCTGCTGAAAGGAACCGGACCAAACGGCTCTTGTGAAACCTGTTAGACAGGAGCTGAGGTTGAGGATTCTTCTGCCTTCAGGTCCCAGAGGCCATTACTAAGTGCCAGCGTGCTGGAATTGATGTCCGGATGGTGACTGGAGACAACATCAACACGGCTCGGGCCATCGCTACCAAGTGTGGCATCCTGCAGCCGGGGGAGGACTTCCTGTGTCTGGAGGGAAAGGAGTTCAACCAGCAGATCAGGAACGACAAAGGAGAGGTGAGACCACGACGAGCTGACATCAGATACGTTCTGTTTGTGTTCCGAAGAGCTTCTGTGAAGGGCTGCGTTCCCAGAAAGAGTTTGTTGTTTTTGTGTTTGAACTGCTCTGATTGCAGAAGCTCTTGTTCTCCTTCACGCTGGTTAGCTTTTCTGTTGTCAAACTGAAATCCTGCCTGGCAGCATCTCAGTGGTTTCAGCAGGTACTACAGCTGATACTTATCAGAACGCTCACCAGATCCTCCTTCATCTTCAGACTTTAAAGCTGCTGGTAAGGCCAAAGAGGACAAAACTTTCAGTTTGGATCTCGAGTCGGGAAAAGCGCTGGTCGGACGCTTCCTGTTGTCATAAAACATTTCCACCAATTAATGGGTTACATCATGTGACAACAGAAGCTCCGCCCTCATGGGTCCATTCCATTTTTCTATGGACCTACGACTAACGGAGGACCAGAAACGGTTCCAGTTGTTTCTGCTTAACGGGTCCATTTTGTAATGGAAACGCTCAAAAACATGAAATGATTTATTGTTCCTGGTTATAACAAATGTAGATATTTCCCGCTGGAGTCTCTAGGAAAGTAAGAACAAGTGAAAGAAAAACAATTCAAATTGTTGACATTCAACGGAGAGGGATGGTGTGAGCAGAGAGTATTTATCTGTAATGAGAGACTTGAAGTATACAGACCAAATCATCTGATCAGGATGCAACGTCTGCTTCAGATCAGTCACATGATCCGGTCTGATTCCCGATTACCTGATCAGTACAGGACCTAACCAATTTGGGGGCTTGTCCAGGATGAGGAAGTAGTGTTTTGGATGGCACGGTGTGACCAGAGTCTGAACCCCCCCTAGAAAACTGAGATGTTTGAAGTGTGGAGGATGCTGTGATGTCATCTCATCGGGGGCGGGGCATGATTACCTTAATGTCGGCCTTGCAGCTGCTGATGCTCTCCCAACTTTCTAGGTGGAGCAGGAACGTCTCGACAAGATCTGGCCCAAGCTGCGTGTTCTGGCCCGTTCTTCGCCGACCGACAAGCACACTCTGGTGAAAGGTGAGCTTCTCAGTTCACCTGTGGAGCCGTCAGGTTAGCTGATGTGGGAAACCTGAAACAAGCTTCTATCTTCAATCAGGAATCATCGACAGCACGGTGGGAGAAACCCGACAGGTGGTGGCGGTGACGGGAGACGGTACTAATGATGGCCCCGCCCTCAAGAAAGCAGATGTTGGCTTCGCCATGGTAACCGTTTTCTCTTTTTTCCCGTATGTGCTGCATGTGCGGCGCTGCAGCTCCACCACTGTTACGGGTTCATGAGGTTTGGAGGGAAATGGAATTTTTGATCGATAAATGGCGCCATGAACACGTCCAGCACCCCAGGGTGTCTCTGCCTTCATGACACGGCTTTTGTTTGACACACATCCACCAACAGTGGAGACTGTCGGACATCAACACTCCCGAGGTCTGAATACTCTGAAGGTCACGCCGCAGTGAGACTCCTCCCACTGGAAGTACTTATTACTGAGGCCACGTATCAATAATAATTTCCAGAAACGATCCAATTTAATCACAAGAGCCTGGATCGATTCTGATTTGTTTTTCAGATTTCAATCTTCGAAATTCAATTTAATTTGGAGTTTACACATTTATACACATTTGTTTAGAAATACATTAATAATCTAATGTTTTGAGTATATTCATATTAATTTGATCCAGATCACATGCTGTAAATGTATCAGTGAAATAATGAGATTGTTAATATCATCCAGAGTTACATGGATTCTCTAAAGGAGAAGTTCTAACTAAAATGTTCAGATCATTAACATTTAAACATTGTTCTGCTTCTCCTGGAGGACGTTTCAGTTTGGCCACTAGGTGGAGCTCACACTATAGCATTACAGCTTATTGCAGAAGAAGAAGAAAGAATGAGGAAAAAACGGTTTTAGACCATAAATTATTACTTTAAAAATATTTCCTTAAGAGTTTGGAAAATTCATATAAAGTTTTTCATTTAGTCAGAATGTATGTTTAGGTTAGCGTTAGCATTAGCCATCCTATGGGAAATGCCATTAGACGTTAGCATCAAGCTAGCAGACTCTAGCTTTATGTGCTAAATCGATCTATATTTTTATGGATTGATTTTTGATCTGAGCTCAGATCGATTCTAAAGGATTTTATGGAGCCAGCCGTACTCGTTACAGAGCTTTGGGTTGTTTGATTTACTGTCAGTTGGGAGCAGGTTGATGCTTGTCCTGGATCAACAACATGAACTCGTGTTTCACAGAGAAACCGTCAGAGGAAGTGAAGAACGGCATGAAGCATGAAAGCTTCAGCTGCTCCTGTTTCAGGTCTCGGTGGGAGCGTCACACTTCCTCGTGAAAAGACTTTGAAGCTGAACTTCTCCCATGTTTGTGTTTCCTGATAACTGCGGAGCTCCTCTGACTCATGAAGAACAACCCTCTGTATCAGAGACGCCTGTTGAGTGCTGTGAGCTCATGAACAGCAGCTGACTGTCAGCTTTGACCTTCACTTTGAGAGGAAGGTCGTCTGAGCAGCAGCGTCCCCTGCAGGCACACAGCAGCTGCTGCGCTGTCAGACTGAAGACCTCACAGGAGTCGCTCCTCCCGCTCGAACTACAGAGGTGAACTAAAGCAGCAAACCCCCAGGGCTCATGTGTCCCATCAGAACATCTCCTCTAAATGTTCTTGCTGAATTCTGGCCCGTTTTAAAGAAACTGTTGAGTCTGTCTCTGCCTTGTTTCTGTGCACTGAGACGCCACAGCGTCTCTCCTGACGCCTCGCTTCCTCTTCAGTTGAGTGAATGAGAAGCAATCATCTTGATGTGGCCACGGGTCAGACTGTTTCCTAACGGGTCCAAACACAGCCGGTCGGGTCTGGACCGTCTCCTCGTCTCCAGCTGAGAGATGAACCATGCTAACACTTCTCAGCTAATTCTGCTGGTCCTCAAGACCTTCAAGCCTGACAGTGTTCCAGCTTTCCCTGGACTCCTTCCGCTCCAGCAAAGCCAAGTGGACCCGTGTGGTTTAAAAGTAGCAGAAAATGTGGGTCCAAATGGGTTTGTCCACTTTGGCTTAGCTGGGCACTCTGGCTTGCTATGCTAAGTGAGCCGCCCAGTGGACAGCGTAGCGTGCTAGCGAGCTTCGCTGTAGCAAGCTTGCCAGCTCCGCTGTTTCGAGCTAGCAAAGTCCCATGTAGCAAGCTAGTGAGCCCCGCTTTAGTAAGCTAGATAGCTCAGCTGTTTAGAGCTAGTAATCCCTGCTATATCAAGCTAGCGAGCTCCATTATATCTAGCTAGCAAAGTCCCGTGTAGCAAGCTACACAGCTCCGCTTTAGCGAGCTAGCAAGCTCAGCTTTAGCGAGCTAGTGAGCCCTGTTTTATTGAGCTTGGAAGCTCTAGTGTAGTAAGCTAGCGAGTTCCATTGTAGCGAGCTGGAGAGCACCGGTGTTGTAAGCTAGCCAGCTCCATTGTATTGAGCAAGGAAAGTCCCGTGTAGCAAGCTAGTGAGCTCTATTGTGTTGAGCTTGGAAACTCCAGTGTTGTAAGCTAGCGAGCTCTGTTGTAGCGAGTTAGCGAGCTTCACTGTAGCAAACTCATGGTGAGAGTGCTCACTCTGACAGAAATTTATATGGTCAACTAAGCTGAAATGACAGATGTCTCACTCTGACAGTTTATCTGAAAATGAAATGTTAAGCATAGTTTACACAAGACAAAATGGTTCTTTTTAAAAAACGTAACTGAAGTCATTACACACAGGTTACATCATTAAGAGTGCCAACAGTCATGAATGAAACACCATGGAAAATGAAGGAGGCCGTAACAACCACGACACCCATCATCACTTTGTCAAATACTGAAAATGTCCTGACCAACTGTTACACACGAGAACAAGGACCCTCTACAGCTGTCCACCCCAGTGCCTGATGTAAACTCTTCACCACACCCATCAGCAGCATTCTGAGTCTGACGGAGACGGTTCATCCGACCTCTTGTTTTAGGGAATCGCGGGCACGGATGTTGCAAAAGAGGCGTCCGACATCATCCTGACAGACGACAACTTCACCAGCATCGTGAAGGCTGTGATGTGGGGCAGGAACGTCTACGACAGCATCTCCAAGTTCCTGCAGTTCCAGCTGACGGTCAACGTGGTGGCTGTGATCGTGGCCTTCACAGGTGCATGCATCACACAGGTGAGCCTCGTCTCTGTGTTTGATCGGTCTGTGAGCAGTTCGGTGCAGAGAAGGCAAAGGTGGTCATGCCACTCCGTATGAATCATAATGCTCCTGGAATCAGACACCGTAAACAGGAAGATCCTTCCGGCTGTGCGTTAATGAAAGGCTCACAGCTGGTAGGACGAAGCGCTAACTGCTCTGCTGCACAGAAACAGGCTAAGATTCAGACGGAAACCATGGCAACACGTCGGCAGCACAACCCTCAGTGGTAAATGGGCCTCAGCGTGTCGGAGGTTTGTGTGCTGTGATTAAACTCACTGATGGGGGGTGGGGGGGTGCCCGGTCACACATCATTAAAGGCAGTTGGTGTTTCTACAGAGATGGAGCTTTTGCTTGGATGGATTCAGGAAACTTCCGTCTGTGAACTCTCAGTCCTGAATAATCTCCGAACAAACAGACTGAAAATGCACAAACTTATATAATAATGCCAATTATTCATAAATCGTTACCTACATCTTAAAAAAATGACAGACGCTTTTTAAAAAATGAGATTTATTCATCTGTAAAAATTATGTTCTGCTGTCTAAATGTAGCTCTGACCGTATCAGAGAAACACGACTGTCTGTAATTGTGAGTTTGCAGAAGTTTTCATGAGAGGAAAAAACAGAGAAACGTTGAACTCAAAGCTCGACTTTGAGTCTTTTGCTCTGTTCCTCGAGTCTAAAAGTTCATTCAAACTGAATGCGATTCACATGACAAATTCACTGCTTGTCGCTGGTCAAAAAATGTGTTCCTGACGCCGTGGCTGCATGTGGGAGGAGCTACCAGCTAATGCCTTTAGGATGATGCTATAAGCAACGATGTCTGTGGAGTTCTCACTTAGAATGTATGAAGACACAGATGATGTTGAGAAATAAATCAGCTTTATTTATAGTGGAGACATCAGTAATCATGTCTCCATGTTTGAGTTTATATGGTTATTAGTCAAAGATTTTCCCGCTACAGGGAGCTGTGTCTGTATGACAGTCGCTTCCACTGTGTTTCTGTGTCTCTGTGGCTGAACTTGAAGGGTCTCTGTCTCGCAAAAATAAATTTAGGAGACTTTTTTTCTTTGTTTTAATGTGTGGATGAGGCCCGAGCCGGCAGCTTCTGCACCTTAACATTGATGCGTGAATCACGTTGAATGTGAAACCCTTAAAGCTTCCGTTTCCTAGCAGGACTCCACCCTGAAGGCTGTCCAGATGTTACTGTGTAGCAAGCTAGCGAGCTCCACTATAGCGTGTTAGCAAGCTCTGTTGTAGCGAGCTCTGTTGTAGCGCGCTCGCTACAACAGAGCTCGCCACAACAGAGTGGTATATCGAGTGAGTGAGCTCCGCCGCGGGAGTGAAAGTCCGGTGATCTGTCCAGAGTTTTTCCCGCGCCCCAAAGTTTCTAGATGAGCTCTGGAAACCTGCGGCTCCGGCGGTTTAAGGAAAAGACGGAAGTTCAGGACAAAAACGCTCGCTTTGTCCACAGCTGAGTTCCTGATTGGTCGACACAGCGACGTTTCAAACTTCAGGTATTCACATTTTGTCTGCGCCGCCTGATCTGATCCTCGTCGCTCAAATGGCGCCGCAGGTCTTCAGATCTCCTCATGTGGCGTCTTCCATTGACTTAACACTGAAAATGGCCGCCTCCATCACAGCGCGTTGGGTGTGAACTGACCTTAAAGCCTCCTTCTCCCTTTAGGACTCTCCCCTGAAGGCGGTCCAGATGCTTTGGGTCAACCTCATCATGGACACTCTGGCCTCTCTGGCGCTGGCCACCGAGCCCCCCACGGAGTCCCTCCTCCTGCGGAAACCCTACGGCAGAGACAAGCCTCTGATCTCCAGGACCATGATGAAGAACATCCTGGGTCACGGCGTCTTTCAGCTCATCATCATCTTCACGCTCCTCTTCGCTGGTGAGTGACCGACCGCCGTCCCGTCTGGAGCCGTACCCGCTGATGTTGTGGATGCTAACGTTATCGGTGCTTACCTGTCAGGTGAGAAGCTGTTTGACATCGACAGCGGCCGTAACGCTCCTCTGCACTCGCCGCCGTCTGAACACTACACCATCGTCTTCAACGTCTTCGTCATGATGCAGCTGTTCAACGAGATCAATGCCAGGAAGATCCACGGAGAGAGAAACGTGTTTGAGGGCGTCTACAGGAACCCCATCTTCTGCAGCGTTGTGCTGGGAACCTTCGCTCTGCAGGTACGCAGTCACCGTCATCATCCTCACTCCATGACGTTCCCAGATATGGAGAAAGGGTTCCAGAAATCCCAGCTGGGTTCTGTCTGTGGCTCTTCTTCATCCAAAACATTCCACACGGGTTCATTGGTGACTCTGATTAGTGTGAGTAGCTGGAGAACCATCCACCTGCACCTCACAGCAGCTGGGATAGGCTCCAGCAACACTGTGACCCTCAACAGGAATCAAACGGGTTTGGAAAATGAACGGATGGACATTCGTCTAGAGTCTGAGGTCCCATTAGACATGAAAACACCGGACCGATAATCTGATACCCGGATGATCCGAAATCACCATCTGGACTCTCAACACAGAAGAGAGTAAATAGGAGATGCTGTAAACTTAAGTAGCGGTCAAAGTGGCGTTCACTCGTGCAAATGTGAGGCTCTAATCCAGGAGTCTGCAGCCTTTTATATCAAAAGACATTCGGGTCAGTTCCTCTCTGATCAGAACCAAGTCGGAGCTGCAAAGTGCTGCTAATTCTGATATTTATTATATATATATATTTCATGGATAAAAACAGGAAACAAGGAAAATCACATCGTTTTTTGTTTTACTTTTGACAGAAGGTCATTCGACCTCCTTTCAAAATAAGACTTCCTGTTCCACAAAGGATCGTCCCACACAATGACATTTTCTCTTGTTGTTTCTTAGGTCTACTTGGGTGGGCTGTCATGATATGGGACTGCTTCATTTATTTTCTTTGCTTCTTCTGTAAAGTCAATTCAGTTTTATTTCTATAACTCAACATCACGATGCGATCTTCTGAGTGGACTCAGAACCGGTAACTGTCTCTGTACAGTAACCGGTCAGTCACACAGTATAAACAGGAGCTGGTTGCTAAACTAAACTAAATAAGTCAACCTGCCATCCCAGCCTTTAGACCCTCCTTCTCTGTGAGGAAAGACTGAAAAAAGCATTTTTGGGTAAAAAGAAGAAACCTCAGGGATGTCCACATGAGGGAGAGGTCCTCCCCAGGACAGCTTATCTAACGTTACAACGACATGTTTAAATAGTGCAGCAGATGAGCTTCATCCAGATGGGCTGGGAAACAGCTGGGGATGCGAGACGTGCCAGAGGTGAGGTCCACGGCCAGGAACAGGAGCACCGACGAGTCTCCTGGAAGGGAGTGGGAGAGAAGGACAACACATGAATCACACTGCACCAAAATAAACATTCAAACAATAAACATTACTGTGCTGCATAAAATATGTGATTTAAACACACAGAAAAGCAATCAGAGAAAAATGCTGCTAAATTTGAGATATTATTGATAATCTGTGCAGACTAGCAGATTAATAGTAGAGCATATGAGGTCCTTTGAGTTGGCGTGATGTCAGCACTCAATCACCTCAGCCATAAACCTAAATCATCTCAAATTAAATCAATTGTTAAAGTCATTTTTAAAGGTTAGGGCATCGTATGATTTAGTTTTTCTTCCCCCCAAGAGCCACATGTGACCCCGGGGCCTCAGGCCTCGACCTTCACACAGATCTCAGGAAGGGCCATGAAACCAGATGTGTGTTTAAAGTTCAAGTCTGACTCGTTGGTATCAGAGGAGAACGGCTCCTTCTATACACCTTCCTTCCTCCAGTGTCTCTGATGCCTTTGGGACTTCCTGGTTTGTAAAGTGGCTCCTAAAAGGTTCTGTTGTTCAGACCTGCTGTCCGTCTGGAGCAAAGTCGTTTGAGTTCCTCTGTCCTCCCTCTTCTATGTCCACCGCTGTTCCCCCAAACACGACTCTGAAGAAAACGCTCCTTCAGAGGCGGAGCCTCCCGATTGAAGGTTGTCTAAGCTCCTGCGAGTCTTTTGATCAGCACAGATGACATGGAGGGTCTTCTTTTGGTTTGTAAGTCTAGAAGAACATCAGGAAAATGAATTTAACAACAGAATCAAAGCAACAACAATGAAAACAGATTCACTCTGTAAATATCGGTAGAACAGACGGTGAAGTTAGTAAATTAGGAAATCTTTGCTGGAAAAGTGTTTTTCCAAACAGACTTGTGTTTGTTCCTGAAGTGGTCGTGATGCGTTCAGGGGCTGCTGTTCTTCTCACCAACCAAACATCTGTTCCCCTAAGAGCAGGAAGGTCTCAGAAGCTGCAGACTGACGCTCTGCCTGCTCGTGTCCTCTCAGATCATCATCGTGCAGTTCGGAGGGAAGCCGTTCTCCTGCACGGCGCTCACCATCGACCAATGGCTGTGGTGCATCTTCATCGGCGTCGGCGAGCTGCTGTGGGGACAGGTGAGCGTTTGGAATCTGAGGGGGAGGAGGAAGATGACGTGGACACTTTTGTTGCACGCTGCTGCAACGTTGCCATCTCAACCATCGCCATGGCAGCGAGCTCGGCACATGAACGCAAACACACAACACCTCTGTGAATACACAACTCACACAAACACACCGAGTGACGCCGGGATCAAGAGTTTTATTGTTTTCTTCACTATCAAGCTCATTGATCAACAAAAGTTCTTCTGCATTTCAAAGGTTTTGCAGATGAAAGAATAGATGCAGTTTTCCTGTAACCATGACGATCAGTCGGGATCGTTTCTGAGCATCAAAGTCTCAAAAACGTTTTCTCCTTCAGCAGCTCGGAATCTGAGATGGTCTGGAGAGACTTTGGTTGGATTTATTATTGTCATCTGAATGTAGCAGCAGTCTCGATACCAGAAGTAATGAGTCCATAGATCTCAGAGACATTCCTGATCATAGCGGGTTCAGACGCTTTATGTCTTATCAGATCCAGCAGGTCACATGGGATGATCTGAAGCTGTCCGGCCTTCATCCTGACAGGAAGTATCTTCTACTGATGCTGAGAACGGACCGTAGATCTGTCTCCTCTCTGATGCTTTCTGCTCCCAAACATGATAGAAAACGACTGCAGACGTGTTTAAGCTTTGATTCAATTCAATTCAATTTTATTTATATAGCCCAAAATCACAAAGAGATTTGCCTCATTGGGCTTCAAAATATAAACAATTGTT
>NC_050516.1:36393667-36395209 GCF_002922805.2 Oryzias melastigma
TCTACAAACACACATGAATCTACAAACACACATGAATCTACAAACACACATGAATCTACAAACACACGTGAATCTACAAACACACGTGAATCTACAAACACACGTGAATCTACAAACACACACGCACACACATCCATGCTTGTACAGATCCACGTGCACAGACACATGCACACATAAGTTACAACATTTTTAAAAAATGTTACATTTGGAGGTAGACCAGATTTCGTATAAATTCTTCAGAACATGGGGGGGGTCCGGTGTGGGCTCTCTAGACTCTAGTTGTTGTTGCTGGAGCTGTGGAACGTTGAGGCTGAGCAGGTGACAAAGAGCTGGCAGCCAATGAGGTTCTTCTGTTCCCCTGGAGGGGCTGGGGGGGGCGGGTTCCTCCAGCAGACGTTCTTCTGGTTCCTGCGGCGCTGCAGCTCTGTCCAGGACTCGCCACTGTCATCTCTTTCTTAGTCCTGATTTGTCGCTCGGCTCTTCTTCTCTGTTTCTGTGTTAACGTTTCCTTCAGCAGACAAACGCTCCGCTGGCAGATGAAACTAACTCCGCCTCTTTTTCCTGTCTGTCCTTTTTTCAATGAAGTCATGTGACACATTTGAACCAAAACCATAAATATTCCAACTCAAAGTAAGACAGAGCTGTCGGCTTTGATTTGAAGGTGAGCAGATGTTGGAGTCACAGGACTGAGGTTCAGCTTCAGCCTCGGCTTCAGCTGCTCCGCTAGAACGATGAGGAGCGTCTCCTGAAACCTGCTTCCTGTGTCCTCGGCGCTGCGTCTCTGCAGACTTCCTTCTGTCTCTGTTCTGCTTTCTAACACGGTGTTGTGGCTGTCCTTCCTTCAGATGGATGTGGTCTATACCTTCCAGACGGGCCAGGCGGCGGTCCCTGGCGCCCTGCGCCGCCAGCCGTCTGTCGTCAGCCAGCACAATGATGCCACTGCTGCCAAAACTCTCTCTAGCCCCACCCACGTAGGGCTTAGCTCCTCCTCCTCTCTCACCAACTCGGCTGGGGCTCCGCCCCCAGCTGCTGCTTCCTCCTCCTCTGCAGGCAGTGAGTCTGTGACTGGAGGCCGGCTAACGCCACGCCGCGCCGGCCGGACTCGGTTTTCTGTGTTTGAACGCTGCTTGTGTCTTCTGCGGGGGTCTGCAGGCCCCGCCCACAGCTTCAGATGGGGGAAGCCTCAGCATTTACTGTAACTTTTCAACCGTTAACAGGATCGTTCCAGCAGATCCTGGAGGAGAAAAGCGGCTCCAGAATCTGCTGGAACGATCCTGTTGAAAAGTTACTTCATGCTGAAGGAGTTCAAGTTAATGAAGAGAGAAAAACACGTAAACATCTGCAGAACCTCAGGAGGTCCCTGGAGTCTCTCCTGATGGCATCCTGACTGAAGTTATGTGGTGTTCATGACGGGCTGCAGACCACCTGACCCCCCACCCTCATCATCTTCATCGCTCTGTAAAGCCTCCTCCTCCTGCTCCTCCTCCTCTTCCTCCTCCTCCTCCTCCTGCTCCTCCTGCTCCTCCTCCTCCTGCTCCTCCT
>NC_050516.1:36395622-36396849 GCF_002922805.2 Oryzias melastigma
CTCCTCCTCCTCCTCCTGCTCCTCCTCCTCCTCCTGCATGCTGTGGACTCTGCTGTCAGCGCTGCATTAAGCCTGATGAGACTTGCCGTCTAACGAGTTACGACCATGAAAGATGATGTGACCACAGCAGAGGAGGGGGCTCGGAAGCCCTCCTCTTCCTCTTCCTCCTCCTCCTCCTCCACATGGTTTGTAGGTGAAGCTTGTGAAGGTTCAGCCTGTCGGGATCTGCAAGTCTCTGAGGGTTTAAAAGCTGAGAGCATAAAAACTCTGTGTGTGTGCATGTGTGTACGTGCACGTGTGTGTTTGGGGGTGTGGCTCTCCTGCGTCACAGCACCTGCGCTCTGAACTGCAGGTCATTAATTCCAGTGTCTGCTGGAGCGTGTGGATCAGAGCCATCAGCAGCCGTGGATTCATCAGACTAAAGGACAGCTGGTGTGGTTACACAGCCCACAGAGGGACAGTCCTCTGCCCCCCTTAAAGATTTTGACAAATGAAGGTCAGAACTTCACGTCTGCTGGCCAAAGACGCTCCGTTTCCCTGCTTCTGAGTGAGGGATCTGCTGCATTCGAGAACACTCAACGCCTCAGTGCAACTGCTGAGGATCTACAGAGCACTGACTGTATACGAGAACTGGACTGAGTGATCCCTCCCCCTGCTGTTCCCACTCCAAGAGGCCAAACTCCCGTAGACTTCTATGGAGAAATACTCAGTCATTCCACTGGTCAGAATATTCTGAGACCTTTGCTAAAGTCTTCACGATTATTTCTTTTTTTATCTCAAGTTATTCAAGTTCTAAACTGGCCAATCAGATGCCTCAGTGGTGCCTGCTGGCCCCGCCTCCAACATTTGATTGACAGCTTCTTTGCTTAAAGTGCAAGGGGTGTGGCTTTTAAACAATCTCACTCCTCATTGGCGACAGTGGTTGCCATAGAAACGTGGACCCAGACGGATTCAGACCAATCACTGCTCACACATCCGTATGGTCAAAACATGGTCACCTCATTGGTGGCATCACACTCACTCAGTCCAGTTCTTAGATACAGTCCATGTACAGAACTACCCTCCCAGTGTCAGGCTGGACGCTCCACCACTGGACCTCCTACAGACTCCAGAGTTAAAGAAATCAGCAGATATAGTTTAACTTTAGAAAAACTGAGTTTTTAAGGACCGTCTGAGTTGTGTGTTTTATGTGAAAATACACAAAGACACACAATCTGCTCTGTGTGT
>NC_050516.1:36396865-36462852 GCF_002922805.2 Oryzias melastigma
GCTGTGGATGATGTGAACTGTTTCCTGGTCATCTTCAGCTTGTTTTTTGTGATGGTTTGGTGCTCATTGTGTTGTGGTTTTTTACAGTTTTGTGGTCTTTTTGTTGTGGTTTTTTGTGTTTTTATGTTGTGTACTTTTTGTTCAGGTTTGTGGTCTTTGTGTTAGGCTTAGATAGTTGTGGTTTTTGTGCAGGTTTGTGGTCTCTGTTTTGTGGTTGTGTGATGGTTAGATGTGGTCATTGTGTTGTGTAGTTTTGTGCTGTCTTTCTGTCGTGTGTTTTTGGGCAATTTTGTGTTGTGTTTTTTTGTTGGTTAGTTGTGGTCTTTGTAATGTGTGGTTTTTGTGGTGTTTTTGTGCTCTCCTTGTGTTGTGTGTGTTGTTTTGTGGTTATTGTGTTGTGTTTTTGTGCTGGTTGTGTGTTTTCGTTCTGGTTGTGTGTTTTTGTTCTGGTTGTGTGTTTTCGTTCTGGTTGTGTGTTTTCGTTCTGGTTGTGTGTTTTTGTTCTGGTTGTGTGTTTTTGTTCTGGTTGTGTGTTTTTGCTCTGGTTGTGTGTTTTTGCTCTGGTTGTGTGTTTTTGCATCCTGCCTGTATCCTCAGACCCTCATTTTCCCATCAGCCCCTCCCCAGTGGTGATGTTTGTTGTGCGGTTGTGTATTCGGTGTGTCTCCGCCCTCCTCCTGACGCTCCGCCTCTCCTCCTCAGATTAAGGTGGTCAACGCCTTCCGGAGCCCCCTGGAGAGCCCTCATTTCCGCAGCTCCATCCACGACTTTATGGTTCTTTCTGAGTTTTCGCATCAGCCGGACAAAGAGGAGTCCACCTGCATCTCCATCCAGGAGACCGACGAGACCGCCGCCCAGAACTCCTCGCCGGGGGCCGCGGGGGGAGGAGACCCACCCTCCAGCTCCGCGAGCGCCCCTCAGCCCCCCCCTTCCCAACCAAACACACTCACCTTGGAGTGAAGTCTGACTCCTCCCCCTTCTGCACCTCCCGTCACTGATGCCCCTCCCCTTTGGTCTGCCACATTCCTGCTGACTGAAAGCCCGCCCCCACCGCCAGATGAGACTCAGCAGAGGGTGGAGCTCCCTCCCTCCCCGCGCTAGCCGCCTCCTCTTTTTCATTCCCGACCATGACCTGCAGCGGCGCCGTCGGTGTTCACTTCCTGTCCTCAGAAACGGCTCCAGAGCGCCGCCGCCGTGTAAATACGCTCCTTCAGTTCAGACTGAGCTCCTGGTTTGCTGAACGTTTGCTTCTCGCGCCTCCATGAATGTTCATTCCAGCTTCTCAGAATGTGGTTGTTCGTGACGAACGGCGTTCACGTCCGATCGTAGAAACTTCCTCCTGCTCTCGTTAAATCTGCTTCTTCTGTTGCATGTAGAAAGGCTTGAATGTTTACTGTCCAAATGACCAAACATGGTGGCTCGGGGGGTGTGGCCTCCGCCCCCCCCGCATGTCTTCTTTGTTCATGTCGATGTTCCTGCAGCAGGTCCACTCGGCCGCCACCACTTCCTGTCTGCAGAACTGGACGTCCTGTCACCACGGAAACCAGGTCCAACTCCCCTGGTGACGGACGCGGAGCAGGAAGTTGGTTCGGCAGACAGGAAGTGCAGCGGCTTGGATCAGGGACCGGACCGTCTGCCTGTGTCGGAGAAAAATCTTAGTAAGCGTGGCTGATGGTCGAGTGAGTCAGACGTCCGAGTCTCGACCGCCGGCACGGGGGGGTGTGGATGCTCGCCGCTGCCCCGATCAGAAGTGAGGGAGTCCTGCGTGGCGGCGGCGAGCCTGACGAGCGGCCATCACCCTTCCTATGAACTCCTGAAGTCACCTGCTACTACTGCCATATTTCCAGCTTCCTCATCACCAGGTTCCTTTCTCCTCTGATGAGCCTTTTCTATGTACTCAGAGCCATATTTTCTAGGGTGTTGTTTTCTGTCATGGTGTTGAGGTTCACCCCACCCCCCCACCGCCCTTTACTTCAAACACGACCAAAAAGCGAGGAGAAAATCTTCACTGCCGAAACGGGTTCACGGGACCTCGATGTTTACATGGAGAGCAAGTCAGCGGCAGTTTTCCGGATCCGACCGCTTCCCTCCGTCATCCCTTTCTTTCCTGAGTTCCTGTGTAACCGGGATTCTCTCCTGCATGGTTTGCATATAAACTCAATGTTTTACTCATTTTTTACGATTCTTCTGTATTTTTATATTCAGTACTTTTTAATATTTTAGAGATGTATGAGTATGTTTGTACCGGCTGAAGGTTTCTGCAGCTCTCACTCCTGACGCCACGCCGGACCGCTCACAGAAGCAGCGTTTTCGTTCCCTCCAGCCTGAACCTCCGTAGGCCCCGCCTCCTCAAAACTCCTCATCCAACTGCTTCCTGGTTGGTGGGTGTCAGACGTGACGGCTGTGCTCTGCTCCCCTTCCAGCCCGCCGTGCGCCCTCTCAGCGTGCACATTTAAGCTCAAACAGGTTCTGAAGGCCAGCCCGACCGGTGGTCCCGACGGACCCTGATCTGGACCAGAACCCCTCAGAAGTGCTTTTATCGTCAGCATTCAGGTCCACGTTTACATCCGACTCCATCTGGACCGAACCTCATCACTGCCCACTCGAGGTCCAGCTGAGGACGGGGGGGGCACAGCTGTCACCGCACAACCACCAGCCGGGAAACGGGCCGACACCCGGACCCGGGCCGGTTCTGGCCCCGCGCCGGGGCCCAGGACACACCACGAAGGGGGAAACCTGAGCTGGCCCCACCCCCTCCCGAGGCGTGGAGGAGGAGCTCGCCTCCAGCTTCCTGTCAGCCATCGTAAAGGAAGCCGATCCTCCATGAACTGGAAGTCCTCAGCACTTCCTGATATCCACGTCTGCACGGACACAGACACCAGAACATTCACAGTTCCGGAAAAATCTTTGCAAAAAAGTCCGAAGGTTTCTGTATTTATTCTGAAACACAGTACTAGGCGTTGGTGTTCTTTTGTATAAACATATCTCTGTGGCATGCATGACATATATACAGAATTTGGTGGTTTAAAGCAATATGTCCGACCTGGTGCGATTGGTTCCGTCGTGTTCTGTGTAGCCTAAAGCCACTCTGTAGAAGAGGAAAAAAGCGACCGCATCCGGGTAAAAATACTGTTCCGTATACGTGTTCAATGTTCTGTGTTCTGCATGTTTTAGTACGGAATGAAACTTCCCAAACGTGGAGCGGATGAACTCCAAACACGCATCCCGCTCCGTCACTGTGAGGTGAAGCACACTGAGGAAACCCCGCCCATCGGAGGAGGAGGGCTCCGCCTCCTCCTGCTTCCATCATTGATCCATGCAGAGGTCTCATACAGTCTGTCCCTGAACTCATCAGTCACTGGAGTGTGGAGTGGGAGGAGTCTGGCAGGCCACTCCCCATCACATGGTCTCCATTAGAGATGTAACATGATTAATGAAAACCTGACATTATCAATAAACACTACAGAGAAAGATCGGGTTCTCCTGTAAAGGATCAGAATAACTTCAGTGGGTCAAACAATCCAACAGGAAGACCTTTAAACTGAAAAGACTTCACAGGAAGTGCTTCGGTCTTCACCTGAACAGGTGAAACCGAACCTCAGACACTGGACCAGTGCTGGGCGATGATGTGGTGACAGACGGACGGCTGCAGGCGGAGCTTCTGCTGGTCCGGTTCTGATCTCACCTGGTTCTGATCTCACCTGGTTCTGCAGTAACCTGGTTCTGCAGTAACCTGGTTCTGATCTCACCCGGTTCTGATCTCACCTGGTTCTGATCTCACCTGGTTCTGCAGTAACCTGGTTCTGATCTCACCTGGTTCTGCTCTCACCTGGTTCTGCTCTCACCTGGTTCTGATCTCACCTGACACAAAAGGAGAAAATATTCGGAGGCAAACGTCTCTGGAACAAATCTTTCAAACGCTGTGATTCCTTTAAACATTAGTTTAAGACGTCAAAAATAAAAGTCCAATGAAGACGTCCTTTCAAAGTAAAAGCCTTCCCTCACCTGCAGCCGTTCTTTCTTTCATTTGATTCTTAGACCTTGGTGTCCCATCTGATCTGTGTGTGGCGCCCCCATCAGGCCAGACCAGAGCACGACCCCCCCCCCCTGTGTGTGTTTGTGTTTCCTCAGTGTGTGCCCCGCCTTCTCCGTCAGGCTCCTCCCATCTTTCTCTTTTTGCTTCAATCTATGCAATAGAAGCCTTCTGTTCAGTCAACCTTCATCCGGCTCTCCTCCTCTCCCTCACTCGTCTGCTCGTCTCTGTACAGACAGAACCACCACACCTGTACACCGACGTGTGTGCACGTGAGATCGACACGTGCACACACGTGGTGTTTTCTTGACTCTTTTGTAAGATATGATGTGTGGAATGCCCTGGTCTTAGTGTCATGTTGTTTGAACTTAAGCTGAACAAAAGATGATAATCAAGCAACTGAGTAAAAGTTGTTTCATAAGTATATATAAATATATATTATATATAAATATATACAAATCTATATACATAAAATAAAGCCATTTGAATTTGAATAGATTTGTTTGTGGTTCTTCAGAGTTCATCAGGCTGTTTGAAAGAGTTTTGAGTTCTTCTTTGTTCTGGATTCATGTTCTAACTTTGGTTCAGATCCGTCCCCTGATTCTGAGGGGGCGTGGCCATCTTTGCAGTTCTGGTCAGAACTCACTTGTTTCATCTGTGAGGTGACCCAGCTGATGTCAGAGGTCAGCGCTGGCCTTCATCAGCTCATCGCTGCTGCTGCTCCTCCTGAAAACCTGCAAGAACACCTGCGTGGACACCTGTGAAAACACCTGCATAGACACCTGTGAAGATACCTGCATAGACACCTGTGAAGATACCTGTCAGGACACCTGTGAAGATACCTGCGAAGATACCTTTGAGGACCTGTGTGGAAACCTGTGAAGATACCTGTCAGGATACCTGTGAAGATACCTTTGAGGACCTGTGTGGAAACCTGTGAAGATACCTGTGAAGGCACCTGCATAGGCACTTGTGAAGACACCTGTCAGGACACCTGTGAAGATACCTGCGAAGACACCTTTGAGGACACCTTTGAGGACACCTGTGAGGACACCTGCTTTCCTCCCATCTCACCTTTGACCTGAGGAGCTGCTCTTTTTCTCTCCGATCTGACAGCAGGCACAGATCAGGGAGTTCTATCTTAACCCAATTCTTTGTGAAATACCAACAATCATGTAAACAAACATGAAGAAGGTTTCTCTGCCCCTTTTTTGTCCACACCTGAGTCAAACCTCACACCTGTTGAAGTGGTTTCATCCAGAACGCAGTCTGAACTCCATCAGTCCACTTTACTTCCTGGACCTCAGGGACTTGATTTCCTCCTGTGATTCCATGTTGCCATAGAGACCAGGACTCATTTCCATACATAAGTTCCTTCAGGCTGTGACTGAACTGTGAGGATCATCTGGAGACAGAAGTGCTGAAATGTGGCTTTAAAAAGACGTGTTTGAGTATTTCTGGTCTTTGATCTGAATCGAGGTCATGAATGCTCCAAACCGTTTCAGCAGTAGGAGGAAAACCTCTGCAGCCTCTGGAGGCGCTGCACACAGAAACCGGCTGTGAGAGGACGGTGCTACGCTGCCCCCGTGTGGACATGGATGCACACAACAGGTAGTTCTGGACTGAGCAAACTGCAGTTTTAGGAGGATGAAGCCAAAGCAGAAACCAGCTGTTCTCTGTTGGAAATGACTTCAGATTCTAAACAACAAACTCTAGTCAGACGTGGAGAACGCCAAAAAACACACAACCTTTTCTACCACACAGTTCGTTTGGAACACAGACCTGGCTTAAGATGGTTGAAGGAACAAAAACTAAAAGAATTCATGTTTCTAAAGTCACTTCTGGGGGTTAAAGAGTGTCAAACGTTAGAACATCCCAACACTCCTCCACCCACAAGACTGGAGTCAAGTGGTTTAAAATGACCGCCAACCTCCCAGGTGAGAGCTCAGGTATGACGGCAGAATTCCAGCTGAAGTTCTGAGCTCCCTAACAACAGAAATCTGAGATGATCAAACGGACAGAAGAGTTTGATGTCGGGCATTTACACATGGTGGGTGTTATTCCTCTGCAAGGATCTAAGAGCAAGAACCGGATCAGACGGTCTGATTCAGGCGGTCATCGAGGGAGACACTGTAGGGTTCTGACGCTTCTGAGGTTCTACAGGGGTTCTGAGGAGGTTCTACAGGGGTTCTGAGGAGGTTCTACAGAGGTTCTGAGGAGGTTCTACAGAGGTTCTGAGGATGGACACCGAGACTTTACTGTACAAATAGTCTCTGAAAATGTAAAATGTCGATTACCAAATGAAACTAAATAGTTTAACATTTACAAACCAATAAGACTATGAGAAGAGAAACAGTAAAATGTTATTGAGGCTTAGAAAGAAACAAACCTCCAACACTCAGAAAATAATATCTAAACAACAGACGCACCGCGGCGTTTTGAGCCCGTTAGCTCCAACATTTTGAAAGAAAGTTCTATTTTTCTGAGACAACCCACATTATTTCACTGATACATTTTAGTTTGTAAACTATATCAGATTAATATACATTTATTCGAAATATATAGGTATTCTAAACAAATGTGTCTAAATGTGTAAACTCTGCACTGAATTGAACTTAGTGGATCAAAAGAATTGAATGGATTCTGGAAGTTATGTCGATACGGCATTATTGCAAACGCAGAAATATTTGACAAAAAAACAGTGAAAAGCAAATATTTAATGTTTTCATTTGCAAATTATGAAGTTTAATTCTTAAAACTTAAAATTCATTTGCAATTTAGGATTTTTTTTAAGTCAAAACTGACTTTTTCATAACGTGGCGTCACAAAAATCCCTCCATACGTCCGACTCTGACTCCGGTCATTTGGATGGGTGAGCCAAAACGTATTAATATATAATACTCAGCTCCACCAAAGAGAACATCCTCCTTTAAATATCCAGTTGTTGGAGACATCATAAATCCAGGGAATGAATTCCTCGAGAATCCGAAGACTTTCATTGGAAAACATTCAGAAACATCAGAAACTGGAAACTGACTTCACAGAAAGTGAGGCGATTCTCTTAAAACAGAATACAAACGAGTGCAAACGGTTTATTGTATTTTCTCTTCCCTCAGTGCATTTACATGTTTCTGGCTGCCTTTGTTGGTTGGAGGAAAAGAGAAACTTTATTTGTTGTGAAACAAAGTCAGAACTTTCAGGTGCAGCGCTCCTCCAGCAGGGGGCAGCGTGTGTCGCTAAGATCGACTCCAAAATCCAAATGTGCTGAACAACAAGCAGCTGTTTCCGTTTCACAGACCAGAACAGGGTTCAGTGTGTTTTGAGTTTGTCTCCACACAGCGTCATCAGCACCCCGAACAGGAACCCCCCAGCGAGGAGCAGCGCCGTGGTGGACAGGGGGCCCAGCGACAGCAGAGCCCCCAGCATGTAGACGGCCAGCAGCAGCAGCAGCGTCCGGTAAGAGGCCAGCGGCCGCAGGCTCAGCCTGGGCTGGCGGCGCCGCTCCAGCGCCCGCAGGCTCATCGGGCTCTGCCTCAGCCGGCCGGCGGCGTCCGGGTCCGTCAGGTAATGACGGCCGAGGCGACCCAGGAAGTCGGGGCGGGAGCACAACGCGCTCATAGAGCCGCTGAGCTGAAGACAGAAGACAGGTGTGGAGGTCAGAGCGACGCAGACGGGCCGAGTTAAACGGTCTCTGGACACAGTGGTTCTGTTCGGTATCGAACTGGATCCTCATGACAGTCTGACAAAAGTTTGGAGAAACCTCACAGAAGAGGATTTGATCAAACATAACAGCCAGTGATTCTCCTGGTTCTGTCAGTATCGGTTTAGGAAGATAAAAACTCACTTAGAGATTTCAGTAATCTTAGTATCAAACGTTCAGCTCCTTCATAACATTACTGCTTGTGTTATTTCTATAAACTTTTTTGATAAGTTTATGGAAAATATTTCTTTGAAATATTGAGTAAAATATGCCCCACAGGGCATGCTCAGATCCTTCCAACACTTTGTGTACACCTTAAAATGTTCAGCAGCTGCTTTTAAGGTTCATTTGTCATCTAGATTTTAATTTAGAAACAAACTGTTTTTGTTAAATTAGACGGTTTGTTCGGCTAATTTGGAGTTTAGCTGATATTTTAGCATTATGCTAGCTGTTTTTGCTAATTAGACATTTTCTGATTTTTGTGGCTAATATTTTAGCATTATGCTGTTTGTTTTGGCAAAACTATAAATTTTCCAAATTTTTTGGGTTAATTTGGTAATTAGCTTATATTTTGGGAAGATGTCAGCTTCAGCATTTTTACTATCAATTTCAGCATCTTCAGCATTCACACCAGCACTATCACAGGTTATGATATATATCTAGTTGTTAAATTGGTTTTTAAAAATATTTGAAGTACAAACTTCATGTTTTAGATGAATTTGACTCAGCAGATTTCATGAACTCAGTCTTTCTTAAAGTAAACATCTTTAAAGGGAAACCAAACCCCAAATCAACTTTTTGTCTGTTGGTTTCTATAAATGGGGCTTTAAAAGTTCTGTCTTTAAACTTGCTTAATTCCTGAACATATAGTCCAAAACTGTGTGTCTGCTGCCCCCTACAGGTTGAGTGGAGGTATTACAGTTACATTTTGTGATTGTCAACCATTCAAACAGCAGGTCACATGACCACAGACACCCACCCTCTGGTTGAGCAGAGCAGAGAGTCTGTAGAGCAGCCTGACCAGCAGGGCGTTCTCATAGCTCCGGATGGGCTGCAGCTCCGGGTCTCCCTGGTACTGGACGTCAAACCTGCGCAGTCCGTTCATCATCTGCAGAACACACACAGTCAGGCCGGGTTTCTGCCGCGGCTCCTCCTGCTCCGGCGTCACGTCTCACCTGCTGTCGGCCCAGCTCCGTGAGGACGAGCCCCCCCGCCTCCTGGACGCAGTCGGGCAGCTGTCTGCTCTGAGCTTCATCCTGGGACGAGCTGACGGAGCTCATCAGCTGGGTCAGCTGGTTCTGGTTCAGCTGCAGCAAAGACCAGAGGCGGAGTGAGGAGAGAGCAGCATTTACAAACACCCCCACCAAAAAATGATCTTCACCCAAAAAAACGATTAAAAAAATCTCATAAGGCAGATTACCAAGAAATGCCAACAACTGCTCCTGACAACACAGTCGGGCAGAGTGGGACCCAAACCTGCAACCTTCCAATCAGAGGTCGGCCGCTCCACCACAGCCGCCCCTTCAGAGAAAGACTCACAACAAAACCTGACCCAAACCCATCTACCTTGAAGATCTGACAGAGGTTCTCCAGGGCTCTGTCCAGGAACTCGTGGGTTTTCCTCAGACATTCACCGCTGTCCTCGGCCTCCGCACCTCCAAACGGGCTGCCAGGATCCAAGGAGCCGAACCCGAACCAGGACAGGAAGGAGCCGCTGGCCGCCATCTCACTGGACTGGTCCGATATCCTCTTGGCCGTCTGTCGAGCTTGAGCGATGATCTGGATCAGCTTCATGACCTGCAGACAGAACCCCCACAGTGGACTCTTTACGGATTCAGACTCTGAGCATCACTGGAGGAACGTTCATTCTGTCTCATGTCCACTGAGGGAAACGTCTTCACAGAACGAGTAGAAGGAATGTCTGCTGATTCACTAAAGCAGTCTGCAGTGCTTTATACCAGGGCGCCCAAAGTCTTCCTGTGAGGGTCACATGACTGTTTCCTCTCTGATGGGGGCGGGGTCAGTTTGTAGGAACAGAAAAAGTGTAACAATCTCAGCCTAAACGTAAAGATTTATGGTTTTACAGAAAGACACACAATCAAATCTAAAAAAAATCATTTCTGTAAACTTTACAGAAAAAAATAATCCTAAAACATTTTATAAACTAGATATATAGCATTAGCTGTGATAATGCTAATGTGAATGCTGGAAGCTGAATGTGGCAGCTGAAAACGCTGAAATTGATAGCTAGCTAAAATATTAGCTAAATGCTAAATTAACCCAAAAAATATTTAAAAAAATCTAAATTAGCCAAAGCAGCTAGCATGTAGCTGAAATATTAGCTAAACTCCAAAAAGCCTAAAAATCATCAGTAATTGCCAAAATAGCTGAAAAAGCTAGCATAAAAAGAGATGAATATTTTAATAGTTGAATGAGCTCAACATCTGAAGAGTTATGGACGTTAAAAAAACCTACGGAAGAGAAATACTAAGAATAAAGAAACAGTCAATCACTGCCATCCAGTACTTCGGAGGCCCCTGGTTTATACTGATGATGGCTTCTGTATCCACTGTGATCAAACCTTTGGGGAAACCAAGTCAAGTTCTGGAGAACTTACGGCTGCTTTGAGCTCGGTGCCGAACATCTGCGTGTACTGACAGTCCTGTCCTTCCAGCGCGTAGACGTGGCTCTTCACTTTGAACACCATGTCCGTCACCACCCGTTGCCGTGACGACAGGAAGCTCCCTCCATGGCTGGGCGTCAAGTAGCCGCGAGGCTGCCGGTGGTGGAGGACGTGCTCGGGCTCCAGAAACAGCTGCTCCACTGCAGAACCAGAACTTTATTAAAACAAACACATGCGTCTGACTCTGTGTTCACACCGGACAGATCAACGGGTCGGGGGCGTCGAGTTTCAACGTTAGGTCAACCTACAGACAGACGGTGGAGCAGCTGGAGCATGAAGCAGCCTGAACTTCATATTTTTCATCAAGACAACATAAGGGCTGCACGGTGGCGCAGTGGTTAGCGCTCTTGCCTCACAGCGAGAAGGCCCCGGTTCGAATCCCGGCTGGGACCTTTCTGTGTGGAGTTTGCATGTTCTCCCCGTGCATGCGTGGGTTTTCACCGGGGACTCCGGCTTCCTCCCACCGTCCAAAAACATGCTTCATAGGTTCATTGGTGACTCTAAATTGCCCCTAGGTGTGAATGTGAGAGTGAATGGGTGTGTGATTGAGGCCCTGAGACAGACTGGCGACCTGTCCAGGGTGTACCCCGCCTTCGCCCTTCAGTAGCCGGGATAGGCTCCAGCACCCCGCGACCCCGAAAGGGAAGAAGCGGTCAGGAATATGAATGAATGAATTAATGAATGAAGACAACAAGAAAAAGTTGTTTTTCCCTCTCTGGTTTCTGCAGGACAGTGACTCTACAAACTGGGTCACAGAGACACAGAAACACTGTGGAGGCGGCCGTCATTCGGACACAGCTCCAGCAGCAGGAGAGACTCTGAATGATCTCACCTGAAGAACATCACCAGGAAAAGCGAGCATAGCAGTGCCTCACCTGCCTTTTTGTTCACTTTTCACTGATCTCAACCGAGTTTTGTGATCCGTTGCTCCCCTAATATTTACACAGAAGCTTCCCCATATAGCAATCAGGGTGAACGTAGCTCCGCCCACACACGGATGCGGCGCCGACCTTATGACCACAGTGTTGGCCAGGCGCTGTCACGTTGGTGTGAATGCAGCTTTAGAAAAGAGATCTCACCTCTCTGGATCATCTCCGACAGGTTGGGCTGCGAGAACACTTTGGCCACTCTGAACACCATCAGAGCGTTTTTGGCGTTGACCAGGTCCATCCTGACGGCTCTGTTCAGGAAGCCCTGGAAGAGCCTGGTGTACATGAGGAGGTTCTCCTGGACAAACGGCTCCCTGCAGAGGACAGGTTTACGTGACCAGAGCCGCTTTCTGCCCAACATCTGTCAGGGTCACCACTGGGCTCACCATTTGTCAGGAATGGTTCGGTTCTGGTCGGGCTGAGGGTTGCTCTTCTCCCCAGTGTATCTCCACGGCTGGATGAAGCTGAGCCAGGTTTCCAACACCTGAGGCAGACAGGACAGGTAACAGCTGAGGCAGCATGGTGAGTTGGGTAGCTCAGAGACTACGTACCGCTCTGAAGGAGGCGTCCAGAGGCCAGTGACCGAAGCAGTGCTGCAGGAACAGGTAGAGCTTCTGCTGCACGAACCGCTGCACCACCACCCTGCAGAGAACACATCCATGTGGACGAGCTGCTATGAAAACGCTTTCTAAACGTGGGGCGCTAGAGGCTGACCTCTTGAACTCCTCCAGCGGGCTGGTGTGAGCGTGGGAGTGGGCCGAGGGCGAGGACGACGCCTGCTCGGGCTTCAGGCTGTTGGAGAAAGCGTGCAGATGCTTGACCAGCAGACGCACCACCAGAACCAGCTCCTCTGACGGGCTGAAGGGCTCCTGAAAATGCAGGCGGTCACACAGCGGTCCACACCAGCACCAGCACCAGAACAGACTGAGCGGCTTCAGAAAACAGCCTCAGCGCATCCCAGAGCAGAAGCAGCCAAAGACTCTCAGCCCCCCGAACACAAAGGTCCCACGCTCGTCGTCCCCCCAGGAAATACTCTGGACCCGGTTATTCCAGCCCAAAGACATGACCCTCATGAGGAAATGCTGCACATGTGGTCGTCTAGCAGGATTTAGAAAACACAGGGTTTGTGGATGAAGTCTTCCAGACAAACAGACTGTGTGTCAGCAGGGCGGTGGGTGCTGATGGTGTGGGCTGCAGGACCTGAACCCCTACAGCTTTCTGAGGTCAAACGGGATGTGGGATGGAGGACACTAGGGCTGGGTGTGGATAATTCCCAGAATCAATTCGATTCAGATTCTTTTGATCTTCTCAATTATGTTCAGTTCAATTTTGGATTTGAACTTTTAGACTAAATTAGACATTTTACCAACTTTTAAGGCTAATTTAGCATTTAGCTAATAGTTTAGCTACAAGCTAGCTGTTTTGGCTAATTCTGTTTTTTAGGCTAATTTAGAGTTTAGCTAATATTTTAGCTAGTTATACGCTTCAGCGTTTTTAGCCATGAACTTCAGTCACTTTCAGCTGACAGCATTCACTCTGGCATTACTGCAGGTAATGCTATACATCTAGTTTTTAAAATGTTTTAGTATTTTTTTTCTGTGAAGATTGCAGAAATGAATTATTTAAAATTCGCTATGAGTTTTTTTCTGGAAAGACGTAAATGTTTACATTTAGGCTGTGATTGTTAGACTTTTCCCATCAGCCCTCAAACCGACCCCGGCCCCCCATTAGAGAAGAAAAGAGTCATGTGGCGTTCACGGGAAAAGGTTTAGGGACCCCTGCTTTAAAGAATATTTCCTTAAAATAGTTTGGAAATGCCTTCCTGAGTTTATAAAGATTTAGATGTTCATGAATGTTTAGGTCGACTGGTCGTTAGCATTAGCCGTCCTATGGGAAATTCCATTAAACCTTAGCATCAAGCTAGCGGACTTGAGTTTTATGTGTTAGATCGATCTATATTTTTATGGACCAAATAATCTATTAAGCTTGGATTGACTCACATTGATTAATTGATTTTGTCAACCCAACAGTCACAGCACAGACCCACATCTACGGCCAACAGGTGGAGAAAACCACATGTGGGTGATCTGCTCCTTCAGGTTTAGAAGGTAAACTCAAGATGGAGGCTAGACTCAAAGTTAGAGTGAGTGACGCTGTGAACATTTTCCATGTTTGTTTCAGTTTTTTGACACGAGTTTCTTCCTGTCAGAGCGAAGTTGTTCATCTCTACTTTAGACTGTTTTTTCTACTTTTTAGTCACATAGTCAGTTATTATAAAACCTGCTGTTTATGTCGTGTAACATGTTGTCGACCTCATGCTCAGCTCATTTCCTATTATTTCCAGACCTGGTGCGTGGGACCCGTGTGTTACACTGGAGTTTACCGTCATGCCAAAGCCGCCCTGTCATGTTCTGAGCCATGAGATCCACCATTGTGTGTTGGCACATCAGTTAAAGCTAGAAGGACTTCATGACAATCGGCCTTCAGTCTGACAGGGGCTGAGCTGCAGCTCTTGAGTGATAGAAAGCTGCACAGCAAAGCCGCCACACAACTGTTAGACATGCTTCACACACACCGCAGAGAGCCACAACCAGGTCTGCGCAGACTCCTTCCAGAGCTTCATTCCAGGGTTGCATTTGTCAAGGATACTTCTCTACCTGACGGGAGCCGGAGTGTTGCTGCTTCCAATCAACGTCCAGCAGCCGTCTCTATGGCCGTCTCATCAGGACGGTTAGAGGATGATGTGACTGGACGTCACTCACACAAATCTGAGGTTTCAGTGTCTGTACTCGGGGGGTTGGAGTCGTTCCTGTGCGTACAATTCTGTTCAGAGCCGTTTTCATAGTGCTGGTCATGTACACCTCTGTAATGATCTGGAGCATGAAGAGCAGGACGGGACGGAGATACATCTCTGCGACCTGATAATGAGGTGGAGATAAGTTTCACTAAACCTTTATTAATTCAGTTTTAAAGAGTTCATGGACTTGAGAGTCTGTTGTCTGCGTGATCAAACCCCAGCGGTGGTGCAGGAGACGGATATGAACCATGTCATGGTCCCTCACGACTCCCTGAGACGATATAGTTTGGGTTTGAATGCAGAACTACTGTTTTTGAAGCTAAAGATGATTTCATCCATTTGCTGAAGGAAAAACATGATAAATATGAACGTTTCTGATGAGGAAACGGAGGATTTATGGAAAATAAATTTACACACATTTTTTTCAATGGCAAATCATTCAAATGCAATGCATTGTGGTCTTTTTTCAATCCAGAGAGCATCCATGTATACTGTAGAAGCCCATGTGCACCCCCCCCCCCCCCCCGTGTGATCGGTTTAGGGGCGGGGCCTGATTACAGCTTCTCCCACAACAGCACTATGAAAAGGGCAGCAAACAGGCTACTACTGACCAACTGTGCCCCCCCAGCAGGAGAGAAGGATCCTTGACAGTGAACTGATCTGACTGAAGGTTTACCTCCAGGAGGCCCCAGAGGGGCGGGGGAGAGTTAAAAGGTAAAAGTACTTGGTAGGTGTGGAGGGTCCCAGAGCCTGGTGGGGCGTGGGGTTGGCTCGGCATGCTGGACAAACTGAGGCGGTACTGCAGCAGCGCCAGCTGTTCACCCGTAACCACCAGGGAGGAGGGGGGGGGGGAGGGGGGCATGGAGAGGGAGCGTGAGGAAGACAACAGAGAAGAAGGTGGCAGGAAGTTGGTGCACATGAGAAGAAGAGAGAAGGAAGCGGCACAAACAGGAAAGCGACCACAGATTCAGGAGGACAGCAGACGACAGGAGAGGAGACAAACAGGAATCAAAAACCGTCCAAACACGGAGCGTCCACGGCGCCGGCCAATGAGAGGCCTCGGCTGCATCGGCACAGAGTAACAACACAAGAGAAAACGGCTTCCTACAAAACTTTACCAGGAATGTAACTACCGTGTATCTTCTAATAGTCGCCACAGAGTTTATTCCAAAAATGCTGATTATTCCATCACAGACAGAATGGTGATGAATAATGGGGTCATTTGGGGTAAATTTGGTCAAGAAATGCAGACAACACCAGATGAACATCTCAGGATTTCTTGAAATGATTAAATTGTTCTGATTATCACTGGCTGTAAACGTTTCTGTTCTCTCTGCATCTAAAAATCCTCTTTGTTTTCTTGTGAATTATTTTCCTGGAGATAGACGCACCTTTCCGTGTTAGATCAATAATCCAGTCGCTTTTCCACCAGGAAATAGTCTGCTCCCTTTCTGGAAGCGTTTTCTCAGTATCCTCCTAATCTGCTTCGCACCATTCTGGGATACGTTTAGGATCCTCCCAAATGTTGTGCAGATTCCTCACAGAATCTTCTTTGGCGTATGCCACCGCACGAAGTTTAAACCCCAAATCTAATCATTGCTGCACAGGATAAACACCGCAGACGTCCGACGTGCAGCGTTGTCAGATTGGGCAGTTTTTCCACTCAAATTGGGTGTTTTTTCGTCTAATCTGGCAACACTGCCAGCATCTGCACGACTGTGCGGGGGATCTAACTGTCTCCAGTAGGGGTGTAACGGATCACAAAACTCACGGTTCGGATCGTGTCACGGTTTTAGGGTCACGGTTCGGATCATTTTTCGGATCAGTTGAATATTAAAAAAAAAAAAAAATACGACAACAACAATATGAAAGCTAATTTTTGGAAATGCTTCAAATCATATATTCAGTATCAATATAAAGTACTTCCCACACACAATATTTATATATGCAACATTAAAACGTTTGCTCATTGACACCTATTTATTAAAACAGAATATCTTTAGAGTTTGAACACAAACAAAATGCTAAAACATGTAGTTTCTGACTACATTTGCATGTCTTGTGACCAAATCTACAAAAACTGAGAGAAAATAATGCTTTAAAATAGACAGCTGCTTCTCCTAACTCGGAGATTCTTTGAATCCAGAAATGTAAACGTGTACCGATGCTTTTATTCAGGTCTTAACATTAAATAAACCTGATATCTATCCATCCGCGTCAAGTTGAGTAAAGTTTGTGACGGAAGCTGCAGGGTTTTTCCTGGCTTAAAATAAGATGGTGGTGTCTCGTGGCGACTTCAGATTTGTATACCTTAACAAGTTTATTTTACTATTATTGTGGTTATTTCATAAACGTTATTGAACATTCTTTCAATTTACATATTTTACTATTATTAGATCACCTCATTATAAAACATAAATGGCTCAATGTAACTAATTGAGCCATTAGTTAACTAATGTAATGTAACTAATTGAGCCACTAACAAACCGTATATTGATACACAATAAAACAACTAATTATTCTAGTTTGAAGCACCATACAAAAGCCTCAGGCAAATGTTTGAACAAAACCCTCAAATTCATCACTTCAACTCTTACAACTAACTGGATGCCCCCCACCCCTCTGTCCGTTTACGAGCACTCTCTCCTTTCCTCTTTCCGCGCGGCAATAGACAGACTGTCTCCTTTTTTCTTTTTTCACGGAGGTTCTCCTCTAAATCAGGTCTTTAAACTCCTGATTTTAAAGCGTGTCTTCTCTCCCTCAAACTCTGTGGGTCTGTTGGTCATAAACAGCTGTGGAAGTAAAGTCCAGTCGGACCGAACCATTTTCAATTTAGAGGAAGGGGGTCCGCAGACGATGTTTCCAAAACAAAATATTTAAGTATTGTTACGTTGACATTAAAATCTAAATATTTGCGATTATATATTGGTTATTGGTTTACTGAAATTATTGTTTCTGTTGTATCATTTTGTCATCATTCGGGTCTCCGTGGACCCTCTCTCAGTCTGGGCTCCTAGAATCAGCCACATCCCCCCTTTTCCAGGAGCTGGTGGCGGCCGACACCAAATTCTCTATGCAGGAAAAACCCTGAAAGCTCCGCCCACACGCAGCGGGAGATTCAGGAACAGACTTTAAGAAATAACCGTGAAGCTGTTACTTCAGCGCTGGTCAAAACAAAGAGGATTTACAGGAATTTGACAGAATTTCATTGATGTGAACGGACAATTGGTTTAAATTATGAGAGCCCGAGGTGTGTGCGCTGGCTGGGGGTGGGGGTCGGAGTGGTCCGCGGTACACACGTGTCCGAACCGTGTCCCGAACCGTGGCTTCTGATCCGTACGGATCACGGATCATCCGTGGTCCGTTACACCCCTACTCTCCAGTGTGTCCATAGTGTCCCGGCCACTGTTGGAGACCGGTGTCTAAAGTAACGAACTACTGTAGAGGCAGAGAGCGACCACTACTGGAAGATATACGGAGATAAAAACCTGGAATTATCCAAATCTACATTTTAGGCCAACAAGAGGAAGAAACTCTAAATGTTTGTTTGTTTGAACAATAAACAGCAGTGTCTTTAAATCTTTAGACATCACCACCACTCAAAAGTTTCAGAGCACTCCAATGATTCATTAAATAATATTTGAGTTCTTTCATGTTCGACTCTGAATAGTTGATTAAATAAACAAGAGTTACAAACAGATCCTGGTATCATTGTACGTTGGTCTCATTTAAAAATAACCCATAATGTGTGAAATCTGTAAAATCGTCAACTTGATCTTTGACAATTATTACTGATGTTTTAATGCAACAAAACTCCAGACTACTCACTTTATCTACTGTCCTCAGACATGAACATGTTCACACGTTTTCTTTGTTTAAACTCTCAAAGTTCAAACCTTCATAGAAAAATGAGACCAGGATTACGGACCAAATCAAAGATCTGATCGTGATTGGAGATTTACGTAGATTTGCCGACCTGAACGTGTTCTGTTTAACCCAGAGGAGATTGACAAAAGTCAACAACCAATCAGGCTGTAGTTGAAACAAACATGAAAGCAAAACTTAGCTAAAAGATGAACCGTGTTATGGCGAGAGACGACGGTTCTGATGGCGCCCCACGCCGGGATAAGTCACTTCAAAAGGAGCATTTTGACACTTCCCTTCATTGTTTTTTAGCAGGAAATAGAATCTTACCAACCAAACCTCCGGCCAACACAAGTGAACAGTTGATATTTGTACTCTCTACGGTGGTGTTAAGATGTTAATAAGACTAATATGTTGTCAATAGAACCCTTGTTGGGAGCTGAGTAGTTTATTAAGAGAACTGAAGTAGCATAATGAGTGTTAACTGTGGAACCGGCCGTTACATCCACCCCCCTCTGATTCGACCACAGCTAGTCTATAAACGGGATGAACACTCCGGCGTATTTTCGTAAGATTATTGAAGGGAAGTGTCCAAATACTCCCAGCTTGATACACCGTTGCTGAGAAGGTTCAGAAACAGCGTCTTGATTTTCCATCCTCTGATTGGTTCATTTCCGACCAGAGCAACCATTCCTGCCCCCTTTAGATAGTCAAATATTTCACCGGGGGTGTGCCAAAAGTCAGAAACCGTTTGTGTGAAACTCATCTACAGAAGAAAACTGAACTTATCAACACAATCTTACGAGTTATTCTTTTCTCTGTAACCTCAAATCAAATCTTAAGTGTTTTCCTCACATTAGAACATTTTTACGCACAAGTCAAGATGTTTCTCAGGCGAGTTCCCACATTATGTTCCACAAGTTTAGGTTTGTTTTACGTCTTCTTCTTTCCTGCAACTCCACATTCAGTTTTCCATGTGTGTCATTTAAACTTGTGTGTTTGCACAGATTTACCTCGATACCTTCAGCCCTACAACAGTACGGTGGGTTCCAGCTGCCAGGATGCAGGCAGAGAAGGTTGGAACATCTTAAGGTGACCTGGTTCTACCTCCATTGAAACATTCAAACCCGTTTCCATGGAAAAAGCTTTCTGAAACGTTCATAACTTTTCAGTTTTAGATAATTATCTTTGTAAACAGAACCAAACAGCTGGATAACTGGAGTGTTGAGAAACTTTTGATCAGCAGTTTGTATAAGTGCAGTTTGTATAAGCATGTTTCTCCAGCAGGTTCTAGGAGGAGTTTCCTTCAAGCAGCAACAATGCAGAGAGAAATAACTAATTAGATTTCATAGCAACCAGATGAAGAACATAATTATAATCCTATAAGGGAAAAACCTGGAATCATTTCAGGTTTACCCTGTCAGTGTTTGTTAGCATCAAATGAGAGAAACTCTTCTTCAGTCCACTGACCAAAATGGTTTTCATTGAAAAAATGATTAGTTAATGACTTAGAAAGTGGCATCGGCAGAAACTTATGGTGAGTGAGGAAGCCGAGACGCCAGAGGACCAGCATCCAGTCTGTGGTCCACGCCCTGCAGGAGCAGCTACGACTACAGGCGTTTCATGAGCTTATGTCTGTTTCTCCTCATGCAACCGAAGGGCGAACCTGGCACCAACAGACCGGGCTGACGAGCTCATGCAACATGCAAAGCATGCAAAAGAAGCAGAAGCGCCACCGAAAGGAGCAGGACAAACTGCAGCTCTATCGTCTGTACTTCTATGAGCAGAACCCCGGAACCTGAATGTTCTGGAGAACAATGACTAGCAGAAGCAGCAGCTAAACTCCTTCAGACTGCCCTGACATCTGACCAATCCAAAGGTTGGAGGGGAAACGGGGTTATCTGTTGTCATGGTAACGAGGGCAGCATGTTTTCTTGACGGGGCCTGCTGTGTCAGAGCGAGGGGAGGGGGGCGTGTTCAGCCAATCAGCAGCCAGCCGCGTGATGCTGCAGAGCAGATGGGGGAGGAGTTCACGTCTTACCTTTACCTGTGGAGACTGCAGCTTCTGGTACATCTCCAGAGAGTAATGGTGGAGCCAGACCTCCACGAACATCTGAGGAGGAAGCAGACAGCAGCAGTTTTTGAAAACGTCGAGAGTTCTGCTGTTCCATGAAACATGAGAGGATTTGACAAGATACTTCACAGGAAACGGCGATTTAGAGAGATCAAGTCACATCAGTTTGACCATGATGGCTGCAGACGCATCGGAGTGCCTGACTGTTCATTCAAATCCAGCCAACATTAGTATGACCGAGACCGTGGGATTGTGGATGCGGCTGATCACTGTGAAGTACAAACCGGGCTTAAGACGATCCGGTTCTCGCTCCAAAGAACTTCTGCTTGGTTAGCTGATTCACATTTTTATTTAATTCCAAAGTCTAATTTTGACTTTCTGCTTCCTGCCACACATAACGTTAGAAAGAGTCTCTCTTGGGGTGTGGTCAGACTGGGGAGGTCCGTCGGTCCGGATCAAGTCCACTTATTTGTTCTGGATTGAGTCCTGAAGATTACATTTGGTCTGCACTGAGACTGGCGTCTACCTGAGATTTCTGTTTCGGTCCAAACTCTGAAAACAGAACCATGTGACTAAAGATCTCTCCAGTCATTGGTCAGAGGGAGAACTTAGAAAATCACAAGGTGTTTAAATACTTATTTACCTAACTATGTTCTAGAAAACAACACAGGTTTTGATTTATGCTGAAAATGTCCTAATCATTATTGGCAGTCAAAATATAAGGAATAACATGAATGACTTGAATAACTTTCACTAAAAGCAGCTGAACCTGCTTGACTCGGCTCAGTTTCTGCAGCAGCTGCTGCTGAAAGACCTGATGCTGGAATCTGAACCTCGTTATCGTTTCATCGGAGCATCAAACCACGTAAACTCAGCCAGCAGCTGGGACGGCCGTGTCACCACAGCTTCTTCCATCATCAGAACTAACAGCCATCATGTTCAGCCGGTGGGATGGCTAACGTCTGAGGAGCCTAGCTGGCATAGGGACGTGTCTTCTGATAAAGAGTCGAAAAGGGCCGGACGTGTGTCAATAAAAGAGCTCCAACAACTCAGAGAAGACATTATCAAGCTCTGAACCAGGTCTTCAGCTGAAATGTTTGCAGTTCCAGCATCTGTAACCTGACTGCAGACTCACCTGCAGCAGAGTCTCTGACCTCCAGATCTCCTGGGCTGCAGGGTCTGCATTGACCGAGGGCTGATGGAAGATGTGATGCTTCAGCAGACTGGGGCTGTGAACGCCGTAACCGGCAAAGGACACGCTGGAGGGTCTGGAGAGAGTATGCAGAATCCACGTTGTGTTACCAGCATTTAGACAAGTTGATAAAGACAGGTACCTCTGATGTTCTCAGCTCTCTGCCTCACCCCTAGAGGGCGCTAGTAGAGATGCTTGATTTGGAAACATACTTTGGACTGAGGCTATAGACCAGGGCTGTTAAACTCAATCGCACAAGAAGCCAAAATCTAAAACTCACTTTAGGACGCGGGCCGAACAGGATAAACATTTATTGAACACTAAAACTACATTTTAAAACTTTAAAACTGTAACTTTTTAACATAATTCTGAATAATAAAAAGGCAGGAATATTATTCCAGAATAAATCAACTCAAACCTTAAATAACTTTCAATATTTTACTCTCCATAAAAATATATTTTTGTCAAAATTGTACAAGTTAGAAATGAGCACAAGATAACATCGGGTCATTAATAACGATAAAATGATCTGGAGGGCCGGATAGAATCACCCGGAGGGCCGGATCCGGCCCCTGGGCCTTAACTTTGGCACATGTGGTCTAGGGTTTTTTTTTAGACATAGGGTGGTGCTGGCTCACTAGCCTTTTCATGGGGGAGGCTAAATTCAGTAAATTCTTTTTTACTTGAATAAATGTTCAATCAGAATTAAATCAGAGATTAAATAATTGGAATTTTATTCTGAAAACGAATGAATACTTAAAACAGTGAACATCCCGATCAGAGCTCCTCACAGCAGCTCTGAGGTGCAGGTTTCTGCTCCACAACCCAAAGGCTTCCTTCTGAGCCCAGGATGACTTGAACAGATACATACCGTGGAGAGGGAGCGGTGACGGAGCCTCTGGAGTCAGACGGAGGCACGCTTCCCTCACTGGGGAGGAAATACTTCAGGTACATGTCCACCAACACGAAGTAGGCGCTGTCCGTGCAACTTCCCTGATGGCCTTGAGGAAAATTCTGAAATCATCAACAGAAATATTGGTAATAAAATGACAAAATCTCTGGGAATCAAAAGAAAAACTAAAAATTATGAACATTTTTATTGATTTTATCATTGTAATATTCCCTCATTCATCTCTCTTATTGTAGATTTGTTTAGGCTCCTCCTACATGTCCTAGTTATGTGGAAAAAAAATAATTTTACAAAAGGTAATTTATCGTTTGGCCACAAATTCTGTGAATGAGGCGCCCACTCTTTTCTAAATTACAATGTTAAATATTGATATCAATATTCATCTGATACTTACAGTTTCTGTAATGACCAATCAGTGGAAATATTCAAACGATTTTCAAGTGTTTCATAAATCAACTTCCCTTTTATGGTACCAGACGAAGGCAGACATTTCACCTTCATCCTCTCTCCAAGTCACAAGTTTTCTTTCCGTTACCATGGAAACAAATTATTAAATGAGTTTGAATTCTTGATAACAAGATTAAATAAAAACAAACTGAAAAGGTTTTGACCTAAAGGTTTAAAAATGTGGTTTGATCATGTTTCACAAGTTAATTTTCATTCTGAATTGTTCTGCTACAGTATTTTGGTTTTATGTTTTCGATCCTTCAATCTAGTTCTCTATTTGTTTACTAACTGTATTTTATTTATTTATTTTTTGACCATCTTGAATAAACCCCGTTGGTTTTTGTGACACACCATCACATGACTATTTCAGATTTTTTTATTGCTTGTATTCTTATGTTCTTTTTTAATGTGTAAATAAATAAATCTAAATGGTTACAATGACCATTCTGAAGCAGCAGATCAACAGATCCACTCATCCTCACACTGACGGCGTTCCAGCAGCAGGGAACTTACCTTTGGCGTGATGAGGCAGTATGCAAAGTTAAACACGAAGAACTCAAAGGGATCTGAAGAATGTTCAGGAACAGTTACGTTGGGTTGATGAAGCTTCTCCTAACTTCTTCTTGATTGAACTCTCTTTTCTAAGTGAAGGTGTGCAGCTTTGTGAAGGATACTCAGGGCGATGTTGGGGGTCAGGACGCCAGACGGAGGAAACTGTAGATTGTTGTGGAACAGCGGGCAGTCTGGGAGGACCCCCTCCTGAATGCAGGCTCTCACAGGACCCTGAGCAACACAGCAGAAGAAGACTAAAGAATCATCCAGACTTTAGTGGAGTAATCTGCGAGGAACGTCAGAAGGGTCATACTGGCAGATAGTTGACAGGAACTTCATATTTGTATTCTTCTGCTTGAAGTTTATACACCAGCTTCATCATTGGGCCACTAAAGACAGAGAGAGACGGGAGACGCTCTGGTTCTGGTTGGATCCACACACTTAACCTCTGTCTGCAGGTGAGCTACCTGGGGTTCAGGAACTCTAAGACGATGTTGTACTCGCTGCATCGCGAGTGAAGAAGGCGTAAGCTCCAACCCATGATGACCCCGTCCAGACTGCCGAACACGCTTTCCACCAGCCAGGGGAAGATCAGGTGCAGCTCCTGCACACAGGAGGACACCAGCAGGTCACGACCCGGCGGACAAACCCGCTCCAGCTGATCCCGATCAGGCTCTCTGCTGGACCCAGCTGGCCTCAGCAGAACACTGCTGCCAGGTGAGACAGGTGTGGGGAAGATGACAGCATCCCATCCATCATCCCCAGCAGCCCTGTGGAAAAAGGAGGCGGCACCTTGGCGGGATACTCGTCGATGATCTTCACCAGGTCCTGGCACCGCTGGAGGAGAGGTTTGGTGGTGGAGTCCGCTTTGAGGTTCGCCTGCAGAGACATCACAGTCCTGAAAACAGCCGGTACCGCAGGATGTTCTGTCCCGGCTCGGTGCCGTGAAGGACTCACCAGCAGGAAGCTGGGCTGCGGCATGGTCGGAGCAGCCATGTAGACCGAGTCCACGTCCCGCTGCCGCCCGGATCCTGCCGGAGCTGCAACCCACATGTTCGGACTTTCAGCTCCAGATACGGGAGAACAGCGACAGGATGAAGCCACGCGATAACTACGTTAACTACTGTTTACGGGGGAGAAGGACCGCTGACGTCACACGAACCGAACGGAGAGAAACAGCGGCGGACATTAGTTAAGTTAGCGGGAGCTAGCTGACGTGCTATGCTAACAGGAGTTGTTTAAACAAACTGTAGCTGCCGCAGACTGCGAACAGCAGCTGACCGACGAAACAAACAGAGAACTCTCAGTGAGCACATCTTTACCTTTGTTCCCGACAGATAGATCTAAGTTTGGGCTACTTTTCCCCGGAGCGCGCGCGCTTCCATCAGCATCAAGCAGCTGCCTGACTTCTTCTGTGGTGCTGGACGGACTGTAGTCTGTAGCGCTCTCTGCTGCCACCGTCTGGACTAGAGGTTTCCATGCAACCTGAGGCTCCGGGGCCACATGTCTATGGAGGTATTAACACTGTATTGAACAGTTTGGGGATGGGAAAAAAAACGAAAATATATTTTTAGATGCGGATTTACTCTATAGAAGTATATTTAACGTCTGAGGTTATGCCCTTTGGACATTTTTTTATTTTGTTTAACATTCGTTTTTCTTTTTTTCATTTTTTTGATTATAAATTATAAGTTGCATATCATACGGAATGGTACAGCTCCTCCATGAAATCACCAACCAAAGTTTATTCGTCACCCAAATGCTCCTTTTATCTCGACAAAAAGGAATAAATGTAAGTAAATCCCAAAAGACCGCTGACAGAATCAAATGTTGGAATGGTTCTCCCTCAAAGGCTTCAACAATGACTTGTACAATTCTCCAGCGTTATTAAAGTAGAAGCTGTTTACATCCGCGGTCTCGTGGTCGAGGCGTGGAAAGAGGCGGAGACTCACAGTAAACTCACTCCAGATTGGCGACAGTTCTTCCTATAGATTCATGACTCAGCTATGACTCACAGAGACTCAGACCAATCGCTGAAGATGGGTTCCAGATGTTTGCAATGTGGCGATATCTGTATCAGGAAGTGACGGTGAAAGTGGCGGCCTGTTAACCCAAAAACCAACAGGCTAAGAGAACTTTACCTACAGTGTCTCAGCCCTAATGTGAAATTAGTCATGAACTCCTTATTCCTTTGGGTTTTACAGATTTTATTGCTTTACCTCTTATAGATGTATTTTTCTTGCATGTTTTGCATCTGGGAGCTGCTGCTCGTTGTTGTTGTTTTCTGTACAGTGACAACAAAAGCTATTCTGATTCTGATTTCCATCTGCTATCCATAGACAGATGGAAATTAGTCTTTCTCAAAACAGTCAAAATAACAGTAACATTACAATCTAAACATTAATGAGTAGTAAGTAGAATTATATATCAGCATTATGACAAAGTAAAGATTCATTCATGTGCATCTTAGCTGCATGTATTACGTGTCCCCAACATGGATTTGCATCATTAAAGCAGTAGGATGATAGAATGTGTGTAAATGTTATTTTAGCAGGCTGATCCCACTGCAGGGCAGCTCCAGGGCTTTCCTCGCCGTTTGATGGTTGGCTGTGGTGTCTCACCAAGGTGGTCAGGAAACGTGCAGCATCAGATGAGACCGTCTCCCTGTCAGCTGCAGACATGCACGCCGCTCTGACGTCAGAGGAAGATCTCCCGTCCACATATGAATGTTTCTGCAGTCATGTGACCACAGCTACCTGCTCGGCTGCTTTGGTAGTTACCGCCCTCATCGATTTTGATCCTTTAGCCCCCAACAGGCCACAACGGGGACAAAAGATTTAAACAGAAATTTTCAGATACAAAAATGAAAATAACAGAACGTTTGAAGCTGAAAATAATTAAGTTTATTTTAGAATTGTAAACATTTTTGGACATTTTACTTTTTTTGGGCCAAACACCAATATTTTTTTCCAAATCTTTTATTTGGGTTTCAAATAATACTGGTCCTAACGTAGCTCCATACGTGTGCCCTTTGACCCCTCCATTGTGGCTCTCTGGTTGAAGAAAATGAAATGTTTTTCATCTTAAAGGAGCCTTTTTTCTAACTGTGGGGCACATTAATCAAAACAAAAGAGTCAAACTTTATTCAAGTCATTGACAAACGTTTGAATAGTTTGTATCCCTCCACTAAGCTCCTGACTGCAGTAAACACAATCAGTCAAGTCGTACTAAAACGTGTAGACTGAGCGCTGTGTTCCACCAAACTCGAGGTCAGTGAGCAGAATCAGGATTCACACAAACTATAGTCCAAAACTCAGTAAAGTCTCTAATTACGTCCTACTGTATTTTATTGTAAGTTCAAACTCCTTTTAACACTGACTGTCTCCATAGTGAAGACATTGTTGACGGTTTGAAAATACAAAATCCCAAAAATCTCATCTCTGATTGTTTTCATTCCAAATTTGATTTTCAATTGTAATTATTTTTCCATCCTTTTACTTTCTTTAACAAACGAAAGAATATTTTTAACAAAAATCTTTATATTTTAACATGTCGTATAGACATTTGTTGAAGATGAAGTTCAACTAAATACAGGCAGTAAAATTGTTTATAGAACAGAGCAGCCGATGTTTTTGTGAGCTGCTGCTAATTTAAGCATCTAATCCAGAAAAACAACCCAATCGTTCAGCAGGAGACTTTGGTAGTAACAGCCTTCAAACTGATTTTGCTGCATGTGGTTTAATGCTCCAAGTGTGAAGTCACAACCTGGAGACCAAAATCTCATTCCTGACTCACCAGCCAAGTCAGCTAGTAGATAAAAAAACATTTTTTTACTAGACAAATCATTACATTATTTTTAGAAGTTGCAACCAGTTACACTAATTTGAAAAAAGCTGCAATATTTTGTTCTGCAAACTCTTAAATTACGTAAACTTAGGAGCTGAAAAGGAAAACAAACCCACAAATTCAGGAATGATTTTATGTTTTTATTTATATTTATTCACTAGTGGATTATTTCAAATGAACTCTGCACTTTATCTGTGTTACTGAGGTGTTTTTTTTTATTTAAGTCAAAGTTTACTAAAATATAAAAAGCAAAAAATGAGACAAATACATAAAATGAACGTTTTATATTCTCTGGACTGCCAGAAATTCCAACGTGTGCGTCAATTCGGAGATCTCCGTTCTATGGAAAAGTGGAAAATCCAGAACAAACAAACCAGGAACTATTTATGTTTAGTCGTCTGACATTAACTCTTAAACACCTGAGGCGGTGAAGCCTAAACACAACATCTCTAACATACTGTAACTTTTCAACCATTAACAATAACTCCAGCAGATTGTGAAGGAGAAAAGCGGCTCGTTGAGTTGTGTTCACAGTTAAAAGCTACAGTAAATGAAGGACGATGAGCTCTGGAGCTCCGCTGTTAAAGTCACATTTAAATACATGAAGGTGAATCTGTGCTGTCATTTTATCTGCCGTTATAAGCTGAGTCACAAACACATTTCCCCACATCTGTTGGGCTGAGAAGAAGTCTTGGTTTAGGAAAAAATACATAAAACTGTTATCGACATTACAACAGTGAAATTAATTCAGTAAAAACTGAAACTGTTCATTCAGACTCATTGAGAATCCCTGTTTAAAGTCCCCCTGTAACATTTTTTTAAACCTTCCCAGTTGTGTTTTAATGATGATTATGACGTTTTAAACCAAAATCTAAAAACCTAAATGTATTAAAAAGCCAATGTTGATGTTGAGCTGAAGCTTCTGTTTCCAAAATCTCCTCTGAGGGGGCGTGGCTTTAATCGGTAATGTCCAGCTGTATGGTTTTGATCCGGATGTCAGCTCGGATGAGGGAAATTGGGCCTTTTCCTTGATAAAATAATGAAAACACCAAAATGCTTTTTCATTGATCTACAATCCTTTCCAACTGCGGTCAAATGAGCCGCCGTTCACATTTCCGTGGTCACATCAAGAAGCTCCGTGGAGTCTGGTGGAGATTTTCCAGCGTTCTCAGTCCTGCTACCGTAAGTATTGGATGAAACTCACACCAAAAATCCAGTGATGCTGATTTGACCACAGAAATGTGAACGGCGGCTCATTTGACTGCAGTCAATGTGAAGATACCATCTTCTCTTCTCCAGAACCTGAACTAGACACTAGGAACAGATGAGGGTTTAGTGCATGTGCAGCAGAGCTGTTGTGATGAAGGCTGACACATTTAAAGATGATCCGAGTGAAAGACATGTTCGTCTACAGGTTCAGATTGATGCGTCTGCTGTCAGCCTCAAGAGGAAAACTGTCCAAGAGGCGTCTGGTCACATGGAAGATGGCGCCACAAACAAAGTCTAGCCGGAAGTGGAATTTCCCTAAACTTTACGAAACTGATGTTTGAAAAAACTTTTCCCCTTTCAATGTGAATAAACTGCAACTGTCTACAGTTTAGTGTGAGAAGAGTTTCAAACGGGACAGAGAACGTTCATCGTTTGATTTCTGTGTAACTGCAGCCGTTTACCTCCAGAGGAAAAACGACGAAATCCCGTTTTCTTCTCTCTGAATCAGCTGATCGCGTAAGTAGTGTCAGGATAAAAGGTTGAAGCCTTACAAAGGGGTTCTGGTCGAGGACTTCCGGCCATGTTTGTTCTCCGTGTCCAGATTCTCCTGACCTGCTGTCAGCTGTTCTGGATCTCCTGACGGTCTCTGGACTCTAAAGCGGGCTCAGAGGTTGGTAGTTTCTCCTCACGCGGGCTTTCCGGCTCTCCTGCTTCAGTTTGAGAGTGCGCAGTTTCTGCTGCCGGCGTTTCTCGCGGTACCACAGCTGCTCGCAGTACTGGTCCACGTTCAGGCCGTGGCCCCCCACCAGCTGCAGGTCTTTGTAGCTCTTCAGAGGAAGCTGCCAGTGGTTTCTGTGTCCCAGCAGCAGAGATCCTGGAGGAGCAGCTCCTCCTGCAGCCGGGCCGGTCTTTCCTAGAATCAGGAGGTCCGGGTGGTGGTTCTGCAGGTAGTAGGGAGGCGGGACATGCTGGTTGGATATGATGTAAAGGCGGTACCGGGCCAGAACCTGACGGTAGGCCTGCTCGTGACCGGTGCACATGTAGAGGCCAGCATCCGCCGGCTGCAGGTGCTGAAGCAGCAACCCGGTCTTCATGTGGAGGGAGCGATGGTCGTCACTCTGAAGGAGCTGAGGAGAAACAGACGGAACCGGTCTGGGTTCTGAAGGTTCTCTTAGCTCTAAACTAGAGCTGCCACAAACGGTTATGTTAATGGTCGACTGATCGTGGCAGCTCTACTGTAAAGGACATTCACATCTTTGTTAGTCATCTGGAGGTCTACCTGTAAAGATGAGTGTTCTGATCCTCTGGTTCTGATCTAAGACCTACAGGAACCTGAAGCTCACCTCTTCACCGCTTTGACCGACACTTTGCCTCTGGCCGTCTGACGGCTGCACCGACCAAACCAGCCGGGTCTCCGGAGATGGAGGAAGGCATTCCAGGAAGGTGGAGTTTCCTTCAACCGCAAACACGGGTTTCTCCGGCTCCACTGACGGAGAACCGGGATCTGATCCAGGAGAAGGAAAACACAGACAGATGTTGGAGAAGACGAACCCTCAATTCAAGGTTTGAAAACACACAGCTGATCCTCTAGAGGGCGCCACATCAGCTCCTGCTCAGCATTCAGGGAACAGGAAGAATGTACGACCCCAGAGGTGAGAGCTGAAGCATGATGAGGTTTGATTGGGATATAATCGTTCTAATGCGAGGAACAAGACTCATCACCAGGAGTAACTATTGAGACATCTGCACCAGTGTTTATAAAGATGAACGTTTTAGTGGATCGTTCCATCCTAAAGTCATGTTTAGATCACATCACCAAAGTCTGAAAAAGAAAGAACAATTATATCTTCTTGTTGTTTGTTTTGGTATTTTTACTTCCTTTTATTGTGGCTGATTATTCTTGTTTTTATGCTTTTTTACTTTTTTTTTAAGCCGTTGTTTTATTTTATGTTATCGTTTACTGTGAATCCCTTTGAGACCCATGTCTGAGAAAGGAGCTATATAAATAAACTTCACTTACTTACTTTTTTATTTGTCTGCTTTTGCCAGTTGACATATTTATGTTACAAAACTAAGCGATAGATTTGGTCAAAATAACTTGATTGAGTTAAATGTGACAGAGTCAATAAGCTTTCATTTTTCACCAAGGACATGAAGTTTTATGAAATGTTTAGTTGTGTGCCATTAAAATGAAATAAACTAAAACCAAATAAAAAAGGAGAGTTTTGTTCCCATTCTCCTGAATGCACCACGACTCTGTGCTGCATTCAGGGACAAACTGTTCTGAAACAGAAAGAAACAAGTCAGATATTTACTGTAACCTTCAGCGGACGAAGTATCTCAATGTTTGTTTTCTCTCAGCTTCACAAACACGAGTGACTGAAGAGTCCAACAAACACTAGCTCCACAGTGAAGCATGGTGGGAGCAGCATCATGGTGTGGGAAGAGTCGTGCGTGTTTCCAGGGTGTATTCAGACTGGAAACATGGGTGGGACTGGACTGATTCCACTTCATTTGGTCTGTATTCAGACTACTGTCATACGGACATTTCTGTTTCATACCAAAACCACGTGACTAAAGATCTCTTCAGTCATTGGCCAGGAAGTAGGAAGGCGGGGCAAAACATGAACAGATAAACAGATAGATATCCTGATCTTAGCGATCCTTGTCTGAACTTCACGGATTCAAACTTCCATTTTCGCTGCTCATTTCTGAACGTCTGTATCAACGTCAGGTTCAACATTTACTTCATTATGGTGGAGGAATCCTGCGAGACGGTTACCAAGACGACGGCTAAGACAGTACGCTGATACGTGTTTGTGACAAACAGATTGTCAGAAAAACAGTGAGAAATAATTATGTGTTAAATGTTGGTTTGATGAACCTGCATTCATCCAACCACATTTCAATGAGTTGCTGTGACTCATTGTTGCTCCATTATTCTTTCCTCTTTTCCTTTGGGCTTTTCCCTTCAGGGGTCGCCACAGCGAATCAGTTTCCTCCATCTAAGCCTGTCTTCAGCATCCTCCACTCTAACACCAGCCACCTTCATGTCTTCATTCACTGCATCCATAAACCTCCTCTTTGGTCTTCCTCTAGACCTCTTTCCTGCAGCTCTAGACTCAGCATCCTTCTACCAATATATTCACTGTCTCTCCTCTGAACATGTCCAAACCATCTCAGTCTGGCCTCTCTGACTTTATCTCCAAAACCTCTAACATGTGCTGTCCCTCTGATGTATTCATTCCTGATCCTATCCATCCTGGTCACTCCCAAAGAGAACCTCAGCATCTTCATCTCTGCTACCTCCAGCTCTGCTTCCTGTCTTTTCTTCAGTCCCACTGTTTCTAGTCCAAACAACATGGCTGGTCTCACCACAGTCTTGTACACCTTTCCCTTCATTTCATTGTTGCTCCATTCTTCTGTTTATATCCCATAATAATGTGAATAATTGTAATGATCCAGTTTTTCCACTTCGAGTGCAGAGCCTATTCAGACAGAGAAAACTCAGAGTAAACCGAAGCTCAGTGACTGGAAACCGAGACCACCTGGAAAGATGGGTCAGAGTACTTCCTGGTCCGGACCGGGTCTGCTGGGTGTTTTCAGACTGAAACTTTGATCTGGATTATTGGGGGAAACGAACTCTGGTTCACTTCAGGCGGATCAGATGTGTCGGGTCTGGGTCCACCCTCAGAGCTTTATCCATATTTCATTTGTACTTTACCAAAAGAAAAACGTTTTTCTGTTTCCAATGACGAGGATCATGAAGAAAGAAAACATCTTTCACCAGAGAGAACCTCTTTCCAGCTCATGTGACAGATAGAGATTCTTCAGTTCTTACCGTCCTTCTGGCACTGACTCCAGGGGTCTCCGTACTTCACGTCTTGTCGCCGCGCACGCCTGACAAGTGAACATCAAATCACATCAACAAGTACTTTTGTACTTAATCTGGAATCAGTTATTAACTTTATAAACTTTATTTTCCAAAAAATACAACAACCATGAAAAAAGTAGAAAGAAATATTTATAGAAACACATTTTAAAAGAGACTTCGTTTTTTTCAGAGAACTCGTTTTCTGCCCATATGACCTGTTGGTTTTTGGACGAGTGTTCCGTCTCTCTCACTGAATTTCCGTACCTTCTGCTGGAGGAGAAGTATCTGGAGCAGGAGTGTCCGTCCCAGGAACAGTAGGGGTCTCTGGACAGGCAGCACTGGGCGCAGTCTGGCCCGTACAGAGAACACCTCTGCAGGCCGAGCTGGACCACGCCCAGATCGCTGGACACGAACAGCTGCTCCTGCAGGACACGAGGAAGGATACGGATCCTCATCCCGGTTCTTCACTGCTGACCTTCAACTCCTCTGACACATCCATAAATCTCTGTCGTCGACTGATTATCATCAATACATATTTGATCTCAAAGAGTTTAGAGCTGAGACTGATCCATTTGACCTTATTTATGTCCTCTCTCCATGTCCAAGTTAAATGTGATGGAGTCCAAGTTTACTCCTAGTTACTGCAAGAGTTCTTGTTAAGTTAAACTTCTTATTAAAACAATGAGCCTGCATGTCAGGAACTCATTTTTCTGTCTGCTGACTCAAACATTTTAGCAGAAACTGAAAAAGACCATAAAGGAATCGTGATAGATCAGAGAAAGACTCACTCTCTTGGTGGACAGCTCCATCCTCAGGATGGGAGTGGGACTCTGGTAGAGAGTAGAGAGATGGAATCATGGGAAATAACATCCATACAGATCATGAAGAATAGCAGAAAATCTGGTTCTTTTAGACTAAAATCCAAACTGTGTTTTATTCATTCTGTGTCACCACCCTCAGGTTCTCCTGCTCTGGAGTTGTAGAAGAAGATCGATATGAAGCAAAATCTGAAGAAGCAGGTCTGCTGATGGAAGTGAAGCCAAAGAAAAGACGTCTTTACTGAGCAGAGTGTCTGCTGAACGTCTATCCGGGTTCTTGAACGTGGACTTGTTTGGAGTGTGAATTCAGAGAACGTTGGGCTGTTTTTCTCCTATTGTTCTGATCACGTCTATATTCCAGGTGTGGCACAGAAAACATGGACGACTCCATTTACCTGCAGGAGATGGATCAGGACAGCCCAGAACATCCGTGTGCATGAAGTCAATCAGCTGGTAGACGACTGACTTCATGCATGGACAGAAATAAATATCATTCCAATTTATGTTTGATTTGATTTAACCGGATATTGTTCACAGTCTAAGTTCAAAGCGGCGGATAAAAAACTCTGATGACCCAGCATTCTAGCAGCATTTAAACGCATCACTTACTGACGAATCTGTGAGAATAAAGAGTCTCACCGCAGTTTCGTGCATAACTGAGGTTTGGTTTGTGTGTAATTAGTTTCAGGCTGTTGTTGAACTTGTGAATGTGTAAATTGTATTTGTTTTTATTCAGTAATTTTTGTTCTTATGCTCATCATGTATTGTATGAGTTACAGTTTAAGAATCACCTAATTATCCTAATTTATGCACAAATCAGAGTCCACGAAGAAGACAAATCAGCTTGAAGGAAGAGATGCAGTATTTTTGTGATCGTATCGTCTCAACAACCCCCCCCCCCCAGAACCAGGTTCCACATGAGCAGGTGGACCAGATCCTCCTTCACATCAGCTCTGGCTCATCTCTGCGGTCTGCATGTCTCTCAAAAGTTGAGTTTCTCTAAGGGGCCCTACCATGAACAACAACCTTTACAGCTTGTAAATGTTTTATAATGTTTATTCTTCTCTATAAAGAACCACAGAGCACCTTTTTGATCCGTTCACACATCTCTGAGTAATCCTCTAAAAGCCTGTAGCCCCTCCCATACCCACAAAACGAGCGGGTTCTCACGTGCTGATGTCACAGAGTGAGACCGCCCCTTTCAGGAAGTGTCTGCACTAACAGCTCCGCCCCCAGTCTAACACAGAGCTAGCAGTGATCAGCAAAAACTCCCACGTTGGATTCAGAATATCTCCCAGTGGTGTCTGTCTTCAATAAGGAAAGTCCTGCAGCTTTTGAGTTCTGGGATGAAGGTTTTATAGTTATGACAGTTTTCTGTTAAACAGAACACTGAACCAAAAGAAATGAGGCTCCAATCTCATCAGATGTTCCACCTCTGGGGGTCTCTTTTCCTAAAAGAAGAGGGGCGGGGTCATAAAATCCAACCTGGAAAAGGGTCAGCTCCTCCAGAAGGATCTCCTCCGTCTGCCGGTTGTCTTCATGGACAGACACGGCCTTCAGCAGCTTCCCATCATCTGGACAAACAGAGGAGGACGAGCGTGATGTTTAGAACGCAACCGTTCAAAAATCTCCCCAAACGTTTCAGTAAAATGATGGAGATCTGCTCTTCAGAACACATTCATCTGATTTTTACCAAACGTTACTCTATAGACATCAACGACTTTCTGTTGGATTCTGTTTCTCTAGAAAGCTGTAGAGCTCATAACTTTTTAATCCACACCCAGCAGCCAATCAGAATCCAGTATTCACCCGGACCATGGTATAAACAAATATAATTCCCCCTTTTCTCTCTGTTTGGTAAAACAAAATGACTGATGTCTAGAACAAATTAGTACAATATTTTAATCTACTGTGTTGTTTGAACAAAGACCAATAATAAATATACAATATTTGAACTTTTAGTTTCTTTTATTAAGGATCTGGCATCCAATTCTTCCTTTTTTCATTTTAGATATTAAATAAATGTTTTAGCTTTCCCGTTGGCTGCAAACACTTTGGAGCCACTCCGTCGGCTAAAGTGTGCTGTTGGAATTAGCTTAAATCATTAGAGTCCAGTGATGAAGTTAACCTTTTGTTCTACTACGTATTCTTATACTTAAAAAAAGAAGTAACTACATGAATACAGTCAATTGTAGATGAATAGAGTACAAGTTTTTCACTTTTAATCTCCTGAAGTAAAAGTAAAAAGTAAGATGCTGTAAAACTACTTTGAGGAGTTAAATATTTGAAAAAACATAATCGAGTAAATGTATCCGAGTAAATGTAACTTATTATTACCAACTTCTGTTCACAAGAATCTTCTAGAATCCATATTGACAATTTGTGTCAGAAAATCAAGTTCAATCTTGTACATTTTTAAGCTTTTCTAAATGAAAGTTCCAAAAATCTTCTTGGATTGAATGATTTTCAGTCACTTTGATGCATAACCAGTTACTCCTCAGAGGGCAAAACATCTCTGGAAGTCCAAAACAAACCAAAACTCTACCATCATTTTATACAGAAACATAGTATTTTAGTCGTGGACAGTCCTCACACATTTGCTAAGATAAAGCTGATAAATAGAGCAGCGTATGTGCACAGTCTGGTAAAGCGTCCTGGTCGGTGAGGAGCGTCTGGAGTTCAGCACCAGCTCCGACTGAAAACATTTCAGAGCTTCACAAAAAAGTGAACTCCAACAGCTGCTCACACTAAAACATGAGCCTGTGGTTGAGACGTGTTTAAATGTGTTGTTTTAATGTTTTAACTATATGCTGTGATGAAAGTATTTATCTGTTTGTATTTATTTACATTCATGCTTTTGTACATCATAGCCAGAGGGATACAGATAAAAGTTATCCTTTGGTTAATTCTGTCTTTTTCTTTGTTTTAATATTGTTTTGTCTCCTTTAAATCAACTATTAACATCATTATTACATAAACACAGTGTTGAGCTGCTGCTGCTTCAGTCATTCACATTCGCTGCAAAGTGTTTCAAAGTTCTGAATTCATCAAAAACTACATCTATAAACTAGAGTGAAGCTTGTTGCTCCACTGAGCAGAAATAACCAAAGTGTTGGAGAAATGGAAACAAAAGAAGTTCTACTGATGACCCCCCCCCCGAAACCACACACTGCAGGTTCTCCTCACATTAACAACCACATGGAGCCAAAATCAGCTGCTGGAGACGCATCTGAGAGTCAAAGAAGGACAAATCCCAGAGGCGGGTTCAGGATCTGCTGAGGGAGAAGCTGCTTTTATCTTATTAGAGCTTCTTTGGTTCAGAGCAGAAAGTGATCTTCTGGAGAATGTTTTTGACTCAAACTCACTCAGATCATATCAAGTAGAGAAGAAAACTACACCAAGATAATCAAATACGGTGCCTGAAAAATACGTTTGATAAATATATGTTCTTTTTAATTGGAAGATTTGTATTTAGACATAAAAATATTTTATTATTTCTTATTAAATTTTTGCTGTTTTACTCTTTTATGATCACAAATAACACTTGATTGTATCGTCTTCTCATGTCCATCCGTTTTCTAAACCTTCATTTTTCCCTTTCAGAGTCACAGGGATGCTGGAGCCTATCCCACTTACTGAGGGGCAAAGGTGGAGTACATCCCAGACAGAACCACGTTTTTGGACTGACAGGAAGTGGAGAGCCTGACATACAAGAGCACGCAAACTCTACACAGAGAGAACCCAGCCGGGACGTGGACGGCCTTCATGCTGAGAGGCGAGAGCGCCAACCACGGCGCCACACGGGACGAAGGAAGAGATAATCAAAGAGCTCATCTAATATTGTCACTTTAAATTTAAAAAGTTATCCTTTCAAATGTGTACATTTTGATTGTAGTTTTAATTCCAAACTCTTCTTTGTTCTCATTCCAGTGAAATCCGTATAACTTCTTATTTCATTACTGATCATGTTGTATTGATCGTTTCAATGAGGATCAATTTAGATCAGCTTAAAGGGAATTACCAGACTGTAAATGTAAAAACAGAATAGGACAATTAAAAAAAATGGAAAATTTAAAAACAAAATTGTAAATGTGAAAAAATTATACATAAAAAAAAAGAAAATTGAAAACATTTTAAATTAAAAAAAAGAAAAAATTAAAGTTAAAAGTTTAAATTTGAAAAAAATAATATTTGAAACTTGAAAGACTAATTAAACATTTTAAAAAAGAACCCCCACGTAAATGTAGGATCAGCTCGGCAACAAAAACTTGGAAACTGAACTGAAACCTAAAAACTGAGAACTGGAAGCAAAGAGGGAGAAAAAACTCATGTAAAAAGTTGAAAGCAGAAATAAACACTTTTTAATTTAGTAACAGTTTTAGGTTTAAATGGATCTTTTTATTCAAGTTTTACATTTACAATTATTTCCTTCAAGTTTAAAACATATATTTTAAGTGACTTTTTTTAAATTCACAGTCTCCCTCCCTCACCTGTGCCCAGGTGTAGAACATCATAAGGTCCGTCTTCAGCCTCCACTCTGTCGACCACCACCTTCCTGAGCAGCGAGGCGGCGCCGACCCGGGTGAGGACGGGCCTGCCGCCCAGAGGCAGAACGGGCTCCCACATGAGCTGGTGCTGCCGCATGAAGCTCACCACCTCGTCTGGAAAGTCCTTGGTGGACTTGTGCTGAGCGTCGTAGGTCTCACTGGGACACTAACGGACAGAGAGGAGGAGCTGAAGCAGAGAGCGGTGCTGTGGTGGAGGCTCTGGTTGGTCGGTTTTGGGGGAATGTTGATTGGTTTAAAAATAAAATGTAATGCTGCCTTTTTAAATGTTTTGCTTTTTACATTGTAATCCTTCAAATGTTGTTGCGAGTGATTTGTTGATGTGATTTGTCCTTCAGGGCCACCGTACTGAACCCCAATTGTTCCTGAACCGTCATCAGCTGATTGTGTGTTCTGGGTGAATGAGCCTTTGAGGACAGTAGAAGAGTTCTCTAAGTAAACACCATTACCACACGTACATCCAAACACAACACTAAACCCATCGGGGTCGGCACTCACAGCTCCAGGTCTCGGGTACGGGATGCGGCCCTTGTACTCCACCCAGCGATGGTCAGGGCCTTCTTTATGAGCAAAGGGTCCGTTGAACGCAGCGCGGATGGAGGCCATGGAGTAAACGCACACGGCTGAACCACCAAATATGGAGCTGCAGGAGAAACAAAGAGCTGAAGAATGAACTCTCACCAAATCCTAAAACATAGACAGAATGAAAAAGAAGCTACGAGAGAAAAACCTCTGGAGGAACAAAAGGAAGAGGAGATGAACCATCGACTGTATAAGAACACTGGACTCAGTGACCCAAAACAGGAAGTAACTGCTGGCTCCACGAAGCCAAAATCCCATCGACTACTATAGAGAAACTCAATCTGTTAGTCAGAATAACCGTTCTTAATCTGATACGTTTCTAATTCTCTTGTATTTTCATAATATTTCTGTATTTCCAGTTATTCAATCAGATTTCACAATAAAAGCATGAGCTTCCTGCTGGTCCACGTCTTAAACATTTGAAACGTTTGATTGACAGATTCTCCTGAGCTTGCTTTCAATGGAAGGGGTGTGGCCTCAAACAAGCTCACTCCTGATTGGCCACAGTAGTTGCCATAGAAACGTTGATACAGACCGAGTCGGATTAATCACAAACGCCGTCTGGATCCAGAAAACACACCTGTAGAGCCCAAACTGAAACCGTTGAAGTTTAAGGGTCTGTGTGTTGAAATGATAATGAACAAATCCAGAATGTTGTGGAGGACGTGCAGCACTCACCTGGAAGAGCTGAAGACGCCGTAGACGGTCGGGTTCTGAGGATCCTTGGTTTCCAGAACAAAGATGTCCTCTATCAACATGAAAAGCCTGTTTATGGTTCTGAAGGAGTTCTCCTTCATATGACACATCGTGAGCCTCCAGACGTCTGAGTGAATCACATTCACATCAAGACTGTCTGATGCTCACGTCTAGTCATGTGTAGGACAGATTCAAACAGCAGAGAGAAAGCCTGGAGTGTGCAGACGTAGATGTCCCACAGAGATCGTGACAGGAAGGGACTGCTGTTACCCAGCTCATCGAAGTGCGTGTCCACTCCTGACGGGCCGGGAACAGAACAGACCAGCCGGGCTTTGAGGAAGGTGGTCCAGCGGTTGATCAGACTCCTCTTCCCCCCGACGTCGTTCTGAACCCGAGAAGAGAGGGAGATGTTCCAGATTCCTTTAATCATAGCTGGTGCTGTCACTGGATCTCCATCCATTAATTACAGACATTTTAGAGCCTCATTTTTTAAATTCACGTTAACCTCATTTTCATGTTGGATTGTTACTTCTGTGTTAGTGCAGACCTGTAATTAATAAATATGAAATACATTATTAGAACTTCAGTCCTGTTATATTTTTAGGATTCTTATTTATCTAAACAAAAAGTGACAGCACTGACCACAACAGCCTGTAGAAGAGACCCACACAGACCACAGAATTAAAACAGTTCAACCGTCAGCATGAATGTTCTACACGATAATGAGGATGGATCTTCTACAGAGTGACGGCGCCTCACAGATGTTTCCAGATGTTTCCTCTACCTTACAGACTCGCGCCACGCGGCTGTAGACCCTCCTGTCCCACTGCTCCGCCTCCACCGCCCTCTCTTTGAAGAAGAAGTAGATTTTATCGTCATCTGGACTGTGGGTGTCAGGGATGGAGAACGAGGCCACGAACTCGGGCTCTGAGGGAGACCAAGCAGACAGAAGGCCGAAGGGAATCCTTCATAAATAAAATAAGTCAACGATCAGAGAGCCGCAGAGGATGAAAGGAGGAACATTGTGAAGTTAAAAACATCATCTATCATTTTGGGTATCGTCAATAATCTCCAGAATTCATTCAATTCAGATTTTCTTCAATACTTTAGATCCTCTCAGTTCAATTTGGAGTTTACACATTTAGACGCATTTGTTTAGAAATACATTCATAATCTATATATGTTTTAAATATATTCATATTAATCTGATCCACATCCTGTAAATGTATCAGTGAAATAATGATTGTTAATATCATCCAGAGTTACATGGATTCTCTAAAGGAGAAGTTCTAACTAAAATGTTCAGATCATTAACATTGGAAACATTGTTCTGCTTCTCCTGGAGGACGTTTCAGTTTGGACACTAGGTGGCGATCGCGCTATAGAAGTACACCTTATTCTAGAAGAAGAAGAAAGAATGAGGAAAAACTAAAGATGTTCATTTAGTCAACAATGTATGTTTAGGAACGTTAGCATTAGCCGTTCTATGGAAAATTTCATTAAACTTTAGCATCAAGCTAGCAGACTTTAGCTTTATGTGTTAGATTGATTTCTACTTTTATGGATCCATTATTGATCTATTAGGATTAGATTGATTCAGATCAATTAATCATTTTATCAACTCAGACCTTCCCTGCAATTACATTTCATTTAACTATCATTACATTCAGTGGATTCAATGTATGGTGTGTTTATACTGTTACTCTATTTATGATTTGGACCAAATATAATGTCAAGATTATATCAAAATTTTCTTTCATTTTCCAATAAATACATGAATTTATATTTTAACCCTTTATAACCAATTGTATCTTACTTAACACACACGTTTCTGTGACCTCTATCAAATGAGCATGATCCAAAAATTCCTTAAATCCTATTGGATGTAACGAGGTCCATGTTTCCTGCTCTGCAGTTCTTCATAAATCCACTAGGGGCAGTAGAAAGGCTTTTATTGCTCATTTCAAAATGGCTGCCTCCATGAAATCTCAAAAACACTTTTGGCGGGAAAAGATTTTGCTAATTTTCTAGACTTTATAGTGATAATAACTCATCTATTGTAATTTATTTTTCTCAATGAATTTTCTGTGTTGAAAAAATGCAAAATGTGTTGACAATAATTCTTTATGTTACAGTTTGAACAGGTTTAAAAAAACGTGGATCAAATTTGAGACATTGGATAAATTAATGTTTTTTCCTGAACACATGAATATTTTTATATCTTAAACTAACATTTTTTGTGAGTAGTAAAGGGTTCAAAAGTATCTTAATTCCCCCTAAGAAAAATAATTTTCTGTTAATTATTTGAAGTATGGGGCTTTCCTGGGTTTAATAAGATTGATTCTGTATTGTTTTGTCTTTATTTGTATTTATTGCTTGAAATAAACCAATAAACAAAAACGTTTGTCAAACTTGAACAGCAGCAGCTGATTGTGTTTTGTTTCGTTGTCCTCAACAGCAGGTAAATAGAGTAGAATAAAACTACCAACAACATGATCATCAAAGACTTGATGGCAGCTTGACGTTAGCGTCTCACCGTTGAGCCAGTTGTGATCGTAGGCTTCAGTGCGGATGTAATGCTGACTGCTTCCCATCACCGACGTCCGGAAGATTGCAGCGTTGGCTCCCATAAAATCCACGGATGTGCCGGCATAAAGCTCGCCATCTAGAGGGGATAGAGACAATGTTTATCCAAGAGTCAAACATCCGTGTACAGTAAAAACACAACATTAAGTTTGTTTTCCATTTATGCTCTACTAAATACTCTTTTACTCAACTACATCTTTGATGGAATATTTGTACTCTTTCTCCACTACGTTTGGATGGACTCTTAGCGTTACTCGTTACATTATGATTGTGTGCGAGCGCCATCTTTATCTACTTCACCATAGCTGGTTTGTTGGACAGATTTGATGATATCGCCATCTGCAGGATGCTGAAGGAACTGCATTCTATTTATGAGCCAAATCCAAGCAGTAACTCTAGTGGGCGGGAGGATAAGGCCGACCAGGAAGTAACAAAACGTTTTTTTAAGTGCCTTTACCGACAGTTTTCAAGGACAATAAATCATAGACAACTCCAACTGCAGACGCTCAAGGGATGCGAGCAGAAGAAGTAACAAAACGCCGCAGTACCGCCACTGACCAGAGAGGGTAGTGCTGAGCAACTCCCCATTGTTAAAGTCGTCCAGAAAACCCTCCCGCCTCTTCTGAGTTTGTCCTTAAGGCTCAACTCTCCTCTACCTGCATCTGTGAGGTCTTCTTTAGCAGAGCTGGCCTCATTTTCAGCCCCAAAAGAGCTAGATAAGTTACAAGAACTGATTTTGTTACAGTTGAACAGAAACCCTAGAATGCTGCGTGATCATTTCACGCGCTCTGCCGACTTCGGCGTCACGCCGCTGTCAGACCCACCGGTGAGGCTGGCGGTGAAAGGCTCTCTGGGACTGAAGGGACACTTTCCTCTGCCGGACTCGCCGGAACCGGACAGCATGAACAGCGGCTCCTGCAGGAGGCAGTGAAGAAGACCACATGATAAGAGAAAGGTGATGAGAGGAAGAAGGCCTCTTCCTCATCCTCTTCACAGACGGATTCTTATGGAATAGCAGCAAACAGACGACGGACTGTTGAGGGTCTAAACCTCGTAGAGAAGAGCTGGATGAAGGAAAGTCTCCAGTGAAAACTTAAAACACGGCTTTACATGAAGTCTTAGAGGCTTCAGCTTCATTCTTCTTCATTCAAGACAAAAATCCTCAAAGATGATCTCCTTCAGTTGTGGGAAAACGACATTTCTTTCAGTAACTTTATACCTGAAGAGTCACAGACGCCTCAACCGGATGTTTGGTGTGAATGAAAAAAGGATAAAGAACGTCTTGCCTCCATGTTGTGTCCAAGGTGCACGTACGTGCACTGGGGGTGGAAGGCTCCGGTCCCACATGCAAAGACATGAGTCTTATTGAAAGGCTGCAGCAGACGCACAAAGTTGGAGCAGTCCTTCTGAAAACCAAAAGGACATTCATGGAGATGTTTATCCAAATGTTAGGAGCAAATCAAGTCTGTGATTCCACAGCTGGATGGAGACAAACAGATTGATTGATTGATTGATTGATTGATTGATTGATTGATTGATTGATTTGGTTCATTTCAAGCATAGACTGTGAAAAATATAGAACAAAACACAAATATATCAGACTCATCACATAAATAATGAAATGCATTCATTAGAAAATAGAAAACAAAAAAAACACACTTATGTCACATTTGGTTCATTAAATATCTGAATTATTGTTAAAATCAAGTCGAATTTGATTGATTGCTTCAAAAGACGGAGGAAGAAGTGAATTTCTATGATCCCACCTCTACTATACCACTGCTGCACTGATACAAAACTCATCCTCATTTTGGAGGAAACAGCTTAACCCCTTCATGCCTGTCGTCACAAATATGTGACAAACTCTTTTGGCTCCAAAATTACCCAAATGTTGTATTCACTTAAAAGAAAAACATAAGTGATTTTTTTTCATAGCTGGACACAAATTCAGGCGTCAAAGGGTTAAAAAATGTATTTGAGCTGAATGAAAACCTAGTTCACGTCGTAATGATGTGAGCAGCTGCAGAGCACTGAGCGTTTTCACTTAACAGATTACAGATAACATGACAAATGTTTTTATGGGATATTTCAGACAAATGTCTGTTTGCTATTTATACTGTAAGACCTAAAAATGACACAGAAACTGACTAATGAAGCAAAAACTCATCAAAACACCCCGTTTGGTCCACATACAGTTGGAGTGAAGTCTTACGGGCTCAATCGATGCTGCAGGTTGTAACGGATCAGATGATCCGATCCACGATGGGCTCAAGATTCAGATCAATCATCTGTTCACACTGAATGGAGTCGGTGTCATATTCCTGTACTTTACATCATCTTTGTTTTAATAAAGACGATGTACAAGTTAAAGTCTGTTAACTCAAAGCTCCCGCCACGTGTGGGAGGAGCTTCCTTCAAAAACGTTTCTGGAACTCGTCATGGAGGACGCTGATACTGAGAGATCAGGTTTCTTTATTATGCATCGTCCTGCAGCCGCTGCTCCTGCAACAGGGACGTACCGTCAGGAGAAGGCAGTACGGCAAGCCGAAAGGGTCAAAAATCACCAGGAGAAGATTATAATCATTATCTGAATATCTCAATGTTCCGTTTTCCCTCTGTGGGTTCACAGAGCGGTCTGAGATCTTCATATTTCATGCTGTGTCCGCCGTACAGGTTTGACCTTTTTTTGTCTGCAGGCAGCGAATCAGGCCGGTCCTGACATAAAAGCTGCAAAAATGTGTCTTAGAGGTTCGTTCAGAAGGCAGAAGGAGGCGTGGCTACCTGCAGCTATTGAAGGATCTGATGAACAAAATCCTCAACATCTGGAATCAAAGATTTTCCCAATCTTATCCTTCACTGAGAACATTCTAAAGAGATTCTTAAGTCTAAACTCAGAGTGTCCACCCCCCCCCCCCGCATGACAGAGAGGGGTTAGATTGGAGGTGAAACCACCAAATGTTCCTGAACTTTAACACTGAGGAGGGCTTTAACTTTAATGTGCTGTGTAAGCGTGATGCTCGGACGTCTTTAAACTGTTTATAAAGAAAAAAGATCTCCAACAGGCACGTTCCATATCTGCAACATCTTTTTATTACAATTATCTATATTTGTATTATCTTTGCTCTTCGAATAAATCAAATCTTTTGATAATTTTTCTTTGTCTGTTCAAATTGAAACTTGGTGAACTTTATCTAAACACTTGTTCAAGGTCAAACATTTCTGTTACCTCCAGACTTTTTCCCGCCAGTCTGCAGAGTTCCACGTTTTCTGCTGATGCTGGCCAGTAGACCTGATGGAGACAAAGAAACAGCAGAAACATTTCAGCTCATCCTCACTCCCCTTAAATCAGAAGACCAACAGGTAAAGCTGCATGAGGATCAGATCACTGTTAATAATGGAGGCTAATGGTCAGTGTGTCATAAAGGAGAGAAAATTGAAAGGAGCTAAAATTACAGCCAAACAAATCCTGAACGAATGGATTCATGAATTTAAGTTGTGTGGAAATATCTGGTCTATTTTAATCCAATAACAATTCTACACAAATATCACGTCTTGTATCATGGCGACCAACTGAAATGATGAAGTAGAACAGGACGGGGGCGGTAGGGTCACAGGAGTCACACCGAGAAGGTCCTGGTTCAAATCCCAGCTGGAACTTCTCTGTGTGAAGACTCGATGTTTTCCTCGTGTTTCCTCCCACAAAATCACATCTCTAAAGTTATCTTCTGACTCTAGTGTGAATGTGTGATCTGATGCTACAGGAAGGCCGCACCGTCCGTGTGGGCAGGTCCACACTTTCTGGGTTTAGCAGGTAGATGTGGTCTTTTCCTCCCACCAGCAGCCAGCCGTGGTCCTCGTCCAGCAGGAGGGCCTGGTAGCTGCCACTGACCCCGCCCCCCCAGACTGTCGCTGAGCCGTTGGTCAGATCTGAGCCGGGGAAAAGAGGCAGAAGAATCCAGAAGGTCAGCTAGTATTTCAGTCACATCATCTTCAGCCGTTTAACACCTGAGGGTTCACCGGTGACGCTAAAACACTAAATCTTTAACATACTGTAACGTTTGAACCGTTAACAGGATGATTCCAGCAGATTCTGAAGGAGAAAAGAGGATTAACGCTTTAAAAGAATAAAAGAACATCCACAAGAATTTACTAACTTAACACCTAAAGATTCTGTCTTTAGTAAACAGTTTTATTCTTAGATATATTTTATTACAGATATTTTATTTATTTATTAGACCTGTTTCAACTCAGGATGTGAACTCTGTTGTTCTGTGGCAGGAGAGTCAAACTCGATCATACGAGGGGCCAGAATCCAGAACACACCTGAGGTCGCGGGTCGAACAGGATAAACATTTATTAAACACTCTAAAACGTCATTTTTAAACTTGTAACTTTTTAACGTTATTATGAACTACATATAGTGGGAACACTGTAAGCTGAATTTGGGTGCTGAAGATGCTGAAATTAATAGCTGAAAACTCTGAAGCTGAAAGCTGAAAACTCTGAAGCTGATAGCCAACTAAAATATTGGCTAAATGTCAAATTACCCCAAAAACTTAAAAAAAAAACTTAGGTTAGCCAAAACAGCTAGCATTTAAATATTAGCTAAACTCCAAAATAGCCTAAAAAATCTTAGTAAATGCCAAAATAGTCCAAAAAGCTGCAGAATGACAATTTTAAAAAAAGTTCAAACTGTAACTTTATAACATAATTCTGAATAATAAAAAGTCAGGAATATTATTCCAGAATAAATCAACTTAAACCTTAAATAACTTTCAATATTTTACTCTCCATAAAAATATATTTTGTCAGAATTATACAAGTTAGAAATGAGGACAAGATAACATCTGGTCATTAATAACAATAAAATGATCTGGAGGGCCGGATCCGGCCCCCGGGCCGTGACTCTGACACATGTTCTACAGTCTCATATCTGCTCCATCTGCAGTACATCACAGTCATGTTTGCTGTTATTAATCAGCCCATTCTAAAGCCGTACAGATCAGCTTGAGTGAAAACTGCTAATTAACCGTGAAATTCTCTGCATTCACAGCGGCTGTAACGCTCCGACACGCCGTGCATCGATGACCTGCCTCGGCTGGAGATAATCACCTGGAGGTGTGGAGCAGACTAACCGTGAAGCTCAGACGGACTGTCAGGGTTCCTGTGATGCACGGCGCCCGCAGCAGCGACCCGGCGCTCTGCACGAGGCGCCGTGTGCTGGTCCACTGCAGGGCTGAGCTGTGCTTTTGAATGCAGCGTGATACATTTGTTATGTTTCAGCGCCACAAAAATGCAAAAAAGAAATCAATCAGAGCTCTGAAAATCAGACGACAGCACATGTTCTGTTCACCAACCGACCGTGGAGACAGAAGACCGAGGCTTTGGAGACCGCTGTGTTTGGATAATCTTCAGTGTGACTAGAGGAAACACTATGATGAATGAATGTGACTCGTTGGTGTTTGGAGAACTAAAAAAACACAAAAGCAAAGTTCTTGGATGTTCTGTTCTGAGGAATCTTTAGTTTCCAACCAGTTCGAATGCAGAAACACGACCGTTAGAAGCTAACTATGCTAACACTGATCTAAAGACTGTTTGAACTTCAGTAAATCTTTTGTAAAACATTCATCCGAAAGCTCAGATGGAAGAAACCTAGCAGGAAGGCGGGAAAAAAAGAACAATGTAGTCGTCCTACAACAGATTTTTTGAAGTTCCCCTATGATAATACTTTTTTATTAAAAGAAAATTCCCAGTAGTGTTTTAATTCTGATTATGAAGTTTTTAACAACCTAAATGTCTTAAAACTACATTTTTCATGTTGATCTGAAGCCTCTTTTCCAAAATCTCCTCTGAGGGGGCGTGGCTTTTGGAGCTCCACCCCTGATTCTGATAGCTCTGTGTCTCGCTAGCATAAATCTTCATAAAAACATCCATCAATCTGGGTAATGTCCAGCCGTATGGTTCTGATCCGAGGAAGTGAAGATCTTCATGGACAGAACTTCCTCCAAAATCCTGATTCTTTCTCCTTCCAGTTCACCAAAGACTCTTTTAGCTAATTCTCCAATGTTTATTGACTGTGATCAATACATTCAATCATTGGTTTCTCAGAGTTCTTGATAAAATAATCAAAGCTAACATCAAAATGCTCTTTCATTGATTTACAATCCTTTCCAACTGCGGTCAAATGAGCCGCCGTTCACATTTCCGTGGTCACATCAAGAAGCTCCGTGGAGTCTGGTGGAGATTTTCCAGCGTTCTCAGTCCTGCTACCGTAAGTATTGGATGAAACTCACACCAAAAATCCAGTGATGCTGATTTGACCACAGAAATGTGAACGGCGGCTCATTTGACTGCAGTCAATGTGAAGATACCATCTTCTCTTCTCCAGAACCTGAACAAGACACTAGGAACAGATGAGGGTTTAGTGCATGTGCAGCAGAGCTGTTGATGGAAAGAAGATCATTCATTCAAACAGAGTCTGTCCAAGACAGTTTGATTGGTTTAAAGGAGAAATACTCTAAATGATTTCTGATTACATTTGTTCTCTTTCAGAAGAAAAATGACACACAGACATGATAAAAACTCTAAAATCAGGATTAAAGATTAATGTACTTCTGTGTCTTATTTTTCAGAGGTTTCCTCTGTAAGTGGCGACCTACAAAAGGAAAGCAGTGAAGTTTGACCATTTGCAGAGCTGGACGCAGATCTAGAAAGCTGGATTCTTTATGTCTCATTCATCACAGTTGTGACTGAATTCAACCACAAAAGGAAGAAAATCCCTCAGCAGAGGAGAAATCATCTACGAGGAGATGAGGAGAATAAAATGTGAAATACAGAGAGACACATTAAACTCCAACCATGATCATCTGTACTCTGATATTAAACATTCATCATAACACTATGGTGGCAGCGGTCCAGAAATACCTTACATCTTCAGAGACGAGAGGTTCTCCAGGTTGGAATCATTTAAAGTACCGAGAGACAGAAAACGAGCGCTGAAATTAAAGGAATTGAGTTTTTGTTTTTCTCGACTTCTAAGTTCAGGAAGTCTGAATGTAGATCAGTGGAACAGCAGAACGCTGCGAGAACCACGAAGACTCCACTCAGAGAGGATTTGAACCAGGGCCTCCTGACCGACTGTGAGTGTCGACCACTAAACCACCGGAACAGAAAAATAATGGTATAAAACGGAGGAGCAAAAAACAACAAGGAGCTGATCACTCTTTTGTAGAACGGTGGCAGATGACGTCGACTGAGAAGTGCTTGAAGATTTACTGGGTTTTGATATTCGTGTGTGATCTCCTGATCATTCCAATACCACATGAATGTCGCGTTTCCCTGAGGATCATCAACGTATTGGTGAAAATGCCACTGAAATGAGAACAAAAACCACAGCTCTGAAATAGAATCTCCAAAAGTTCTGTTTTAAGGGATTTTCCATCTAGACTGAGGCGTGTTTTTGTCCAGATCCAGACTTATTTCCTTCTTTGATGAGGGGAGTTACCAAAACCAATCTGCTCCTGGTCCGGCCCTCCTGTCAGATTTTAGAACCCTTTGTGGTCCACGACAAAGACAGTTTCCCCATCCCTGCTCTAAAACTTCACCTTTTCACGTCTGGGATGCTGGAGTCACTTGTGACTATAATCTAAAACTATCAAACAAATGAGTTTGCTTCTTGCTGGTCATGATCATGTTTATCAGGAGTGGAGTCAACAGAAGACTCTGGACATCCTGTGAGTGACTGTTCCATGGACGGACAGTGAGGGAGCAGCTGATCAAACTGGATTCACTTCATTAACCGTGAGTGTGGACGCTCAGGCATTCGGCCTTCCTGCAGAAGAAGTGATGCTGTTGTAGGAGGAGAAGCTTCCACCAGCTCGTGTCTTTCTGCTGAAGGAACACTCAGTCTGAACGGTGTGAACAGAAGGTTTGGATTTAAATGTCTCCAAGACTCATTCCTGTTTTCTGTCACGGTTAGACGAGATGTGACGTTCACCAACAAACAGAATCTTCTGAACGACTCTTTAACTCAAATGATTGGAATCGATCTGTGATTGTTGAACCTCTATTACCTCCACCAAGGGTGACGACTGCAGCGACAACCCCAGACAAACAAGCTAAAAGGTTTGTTTTGTTTGTTTGTTTTGATTGTTTAAATGAACCAATTTCATTACAAGGCACGACTTTAACTGAACAAAACAGATTTAGTCTTTCTGGATCGGAGTCACAGTTAAGTGGATTAACCTCCTGAATAGAGGCTGGAGGGTTTATTGTCTCCTGACATCTGCAGTTCTGACACCAAGTCCGATTCTAAGCTCACTGTAGAACACCAGCATGAAGTAACCGGGTCCTGGCGGTCGATTCCCTTTGTGGGTTTAGAAGAATACTGATTAGATTTTCTATCATTGTTATTAGGACCATCTGTTATATGAGCCGTACTGCATCTTACTATGAACATGTTTAAATTAAAACTTAAAAACAATGTCCTCTGATGTCTAATCTCATTTATGTCACCTCCTCTTGATTATTTATTATTTATTTTATTTAGTTCTCTGGGCTTCTGTTTGGTCCAGTGGGATTCAGGTGTTGTTCCTCTTTAGTGGGAGGGATTTCACATTCCTAGTGGATCTTCTGTGCTCCTGTTCTTGGTCGTGGACCTCGCCTCTGGCTTGTCTTGGTCGTGCACCAGGTCTCCACCTGTCCCGCCAATCCTATCTGGCTGAACTCTATTCAGGTACGTTCTTGTAGGGTTAGATTATCTAATTCCTCTTTAACAGTCCTGTTACATCTCCTGTCCTGGGAGAAGATCTCTCCTTCATGTGGACCTCCCTGAGGTTTCTTCCTGTTTTTTCCTGGAATCCGTTTTTTTTCAGGAGTTTTTCCTCACCTGGAGGGAGGGTCTAAGAACAGGGATAACCAGGTTTATTTAGTCTGTCTAGTTTAGCAATAAGCTTTTGTTTATATTTTATGACCGACTTTCTGTTTTTTTACAATCACCAGTTTGAGGCCCAATGAGACGACGGTTTTGTGATGTTGGGCTACATAAATAAAATAAAATAAAATTGAACTTATGCAGATGAAGTGAGAACAAAAAGCATAATTTTAAATATAAAAGATCCTAATTTACAAACAGAATAAAAAAAGAAAATATGGATTTTTAAGTAGTACCTGAAAGTGATCATGAAAATCTCACCTGTATTTAACCCTTTAAGACCTGAGCTCCAGTGTTTACGGCGCAAGACGCTTTTCTCCTTCAGAATCTGCTGGAATTATCGTGTTAATGGTTGAAAAGTTAGTTTGTTACAGTGACGTCTCAGGTGTTAACGGGTGAAAAGCCCTGAATCCAAACCCACACAGTTTTATGAGATCATTATTATTGAACATTATAGTCAGACGATCCTTCAACCTAAGATCTACAGTAAGCGATTAGGTTTGATCTTAGGGAAATCTAACGGGAAGCCTGCCTTTGCCTCCCTGTAGGCGTGATGACCCTTCACTCTCCGTCTCTAGTGAACGACGCCTTCATTAACCTCAGGAAGCTCCCACACCCGAGTGTCCGCCCTCACGTCCTGTCGCTCCAAAACCTCTGCTCGAGGTTTCACTAAACCCGTCTCTGCCCAGATTCTGTCTTGACATCTTCATTTTATCTTTCTCTTCCTTTTCTACCAAAGGTCATCAGTCTGATTAAAGGTCTGCGGTCACAGCAAGGCCTGCTGGGATGCGGCTCATTCCTCAAGCACACATGCATACGTGCACACACACACACACACACACACACTGAGGTTACATTCCTCACGTCTGAGTCACTTTGGGCTTCTGTGGATGGAAATCAGATTCTCTGCAGAAATAAAACTCAACCGGAAAATAAATTTATGTTATCGTTACTATTATGATGAATACAAATGAACTGCTGCTTTTGGGCTTATATAAAACACAAACATAAAGAGAAATTAGCTCTTTTTTCAAATAAGAAAGTTTATAACTTTTGACAGAGAGTCATGTGACTTCCTTTCAAAATAAAATACATCCTGTTCCTTATAGAATCGTCTCAGTGCAGAAAATGTAGTAGCTGGACATGTGACGTCAAATAAATTAATGATTAAAATTAAAAAAGTATTTTACCGATCGTGATGAATCTAACAAAACAAAATGAAATCAGGCTAAGATCAGATAAACCACATTAAAACTTCCTGGATTTGTTTCAAAAAAGAAAATCTGAAGAATATCTTCAATGACATCCAAAGGATTTTCTGAGCTAAAAAAATCTGTCGTTTTAGTACGACTTTGGTCAAACTAAGGAGCCGTACTGCTTGATGGACTGTCAGAGCATTGTGGGTAATGTAGTCAGGAGTGTGTTTATGAACGAGTTAAATAAAGTTTGACCTGTTTGACTGGATGTGGTCCAAAAATACTTGTTAAAATCTAAAACCAGTAGATTTCTCTTTAACCACACAGACGGCTCAAAGAGGCTCAAGTGGCTCCAGAGCTGCAGGTTGCAGACCCCTCCCCAACCCACTGAACCCACGTGCACGCCGACACATGCACAGCATGTAACTGAAAGACATCCATCATTTCTGTGTTGGGTCTGACCCTCCGTAAACCAGAGTTCAGACGGAGGTTCTTAACAGCAGCTGGAATAAATCTGAGATCAGTGAAACCTGGTGAAGTGACTGAAGGTCGTGGCAGAGAAAAGCCGTCAGAACAGTTTCACTGTCAAAACAGATCAAACGAAATCTAATAAAGAGTTTTCTTTCAAGTTTATTTCTTCCTACGTTTGAAACTTTACAAACTTTCTTCCCCTAAAATCTATCAAAAATCTTCTTTCACTCAAGAAATGACCTGAAAATGACATTTTCTGTACAGGAAAATCCCCCTCCGTGCTGTGGTGCAGTGGTCAGCCCGAAGGTTCTGGTCCAAACCTGGTTGAGTCATTTCTGGGTGGAGTGTGCACGTTCTCCTGTGCATGTGTGGGTTTTCTCCAGGGACTCCGGTTTCCTCCCACCGTCCATAAACATGCTTCTCAGGTTCATCGGTGACTCTAAATATCCTCGGTGTGAATGTGTGATTGAGGCCCTTTGACAGACCGGTGACCTGTGCAGGTGTGTCCCGCCTTCACCCACGAATAGAAAAGGTTAGGCTCCAGCAGCCCTGGGACCCCGAAAGGGACAAAGAGGCTAAAAAGATGAATTAATGATATATGAATACAATTTTAAAAAAAATTATAGAACTTTTGATTTTTTTTTTTTTTAAAACAAAATTGTAAATTCGAAAAAAAATAAAATTTGATTTTTTTACATTTTAAAAAACAAATTTTAAATATAAAAAAACATTTAAAAACTAAATTGTAAATTTGGGAGAAAAAAATGAAAATGTGATTTTTTGTATTTTAAAAACAAATGTGTAAATAAAAAAAATAGAAAATTTGAAAGAAAAAGAAAATTTAAAAACAAAATTGAAAATGTGATTTTTTTAAATTTAAAACAAATTTGTGATTCAAACAATTTAAAACATTGTAAATTAGGGGGGAAAAGTGAAAATTGAAAAGAAAATTGAATTAAATTGAAAGAAAAAATGAAAATGAGAAAAAAAAACTATCTTGAAGCCCCGCCCCCAAGTAAAATTAGCATCAGCTCAGCAGCAAAGACTTAAAAACTAAATTGAAACTGAAGAGAGAGAGACAAAACAAAAAGTTGAAAGTAGACATAAACTTCTGTTTTTTATTGGGTAACAGTTCTAGGTTAAGATTTTTCTTTTTTTTCAAGTTATAAATTTACAATTATTTTTTGGTAAACGGTGTCTATATGGAGATCATATATTACCTTTGGCGCAGTAAAGAACATGTAATGTATGAAATGTGAATCACTTTGTGAACTCTTTCCTACCAGGAGGATGTAGTTGAGAACATTGGAGCTAAAGCTCTGGAGGTCAAAGGTGAAATGCGTCTTAATCCAGCTGTGATGAACCTGTACAGCTCTCAGAGCCACACGACCTCCACTATGCAGATGATCACAGTCATCTCAGTGAGACCAAAATGAACTCTGTGATGTCAGGAGGACGCCCACTCCTACCTGAGTGTGAGATCTGCAGCCGCGGGCCCGTCTGCCTCCACGCCGTGGCGTCTGCGGCTGCGCTGCGTGCTGCAGGCTGCAGCCACAGCAGACACAGCAGCAGCATCTGAGGACCAACACTTCTCCTGGAGCTCAGTTTCCTCGCTGCCAAAACTCCAGCAGCCAAAGTTCCGCCCATCTCTGTCAGTCTTCTCCTCCACAGAGACGGATGGACGGCATCCCAGAACGTCAGCTGATGGTAGAGAGCAGAAACAGCAGAACATCAGCTGTGATGGAGCTTTGTGACACCAGTTCACGACAGCCTGACCCTCTGCACACCTTTGTAAAGCTCTGTGAGCTCCCAGCATGTTTCAGGATCAGGGTTCTTTATGCTTTTAGTTTATTTTAAGTTTGCTATTTCTAATGTATCCTATTTGTCTTCATGAAATGTTCTTCATTTCACCCCACACTTCAGATCAACTTTTGAAGCTCAACATCCTGCTTTTTACCTTCGGCGGCCCCAACCACCGGGCCGTGGACCGGTGCCGGGATCAACTGCCATCAATCCAGCAGAAGAACTAATTCATTCTTTTTTGTTTTTTGAGTCCTGGAAATCTTTTATTTTGAAAAATAACCAGATTCTCTCAGCAACACCTTCAGCCACTTGAGCTGTAAAGTTTGGTCAGGGGAGCAAAATGACTTTATCTGAACGATGTTTGTCTGAAAACTCGTTTTGAAAATCCACCAAATTCTCTCGATTAGCTTGAGCTAAAAACAGTCTGAGTTTCATGATGAACCTTTCTTTGCAAACGGATGGATAAGTGAGGAACAAACGATTCCCACACACAAGAAAGTGTCTGTTTTATGTTCTCTCTCTTCACCTGTTCGGTGTCATCCAGAGCTCAGGGTTCTGTTTTAGGACGATTCGGTTTCAATCTCGTCTGCGTTTTCCTTTTCTCTCTTAAAGAGACTTTTATCCCTTTTGTATTTTAATGAGAATAAAGGAAATTCATGCAGACAGAAGTATGCACACATAATCAGAGATAAATCATAATCCAGTCAGATAAGATCAGATTTCATTAAAGTGAGTCAGCTCCGAGGTTACAGAAAGTTTTTCATGTTTATCTCTAACTCTGGAAGAAGGCCAGTTTTTATAAACTCGTCCTGAAGCTGAGAGGGTTTTGGAGACAGAATAATGGAGTAAATGAGAGAGAAGACAGGCTGGAAGGTCAGAGAGTAACGATGTGTCAGCCTCTGAGTCCGGATGTTTCACAGCAAATTAAAAAGCTCTAAACGTCACTGAAGTTTGGACAGAGAACTGGAAGAAGGTCAAACTTTTCTGCAGCTGAAGAGAAAAATCTCAGTTTGCAGCAAATGTATCAAACACTTTGAACAAACCATTTGTATTCATTTTAGAGTCGATCATCTGCACATCCTCTGCAGAAACATGAACAACATGAAGCCCTCGTAGACGAATTCATCTCCAATGACTTCTGGGAGAACGGCTTTAAAAACCGCAGTCTGAAACCTAAATAAATGAGAGCGCCGCGCCAAGACAAACTCAAACAAACAGAGTGAAGTTTGTTCTTGGCGATGAGTCCACTTCCCTTCAGTCTCAGAAATTCCTCTGCATGATTCCTTCACGACCTCAAAGCTGCATCTCAGATAGACCAGGCAGCTTCACCTGGATGTGGTGGTGCAGAAGTGTTGGATGTGCTTCAGCCGCTGGTGGATTTCTGGGATACCGTTAGACCAGAGGTCAGCAACCTGCAGCTCTGCAGCCCCGTTGACCCCCCCACAGTGGCTCTGGCTGAAGAACAGATAAAATAATAGTCATTTTTCAAAGGAAAGGTCGTCAACTTAGTGTTGATTTCATTTATTTTAGTGAAGTTTATAAGTTTATGGCTGAGATGAACCTAGAAAATAAACTGTGAGGTTTTTCTGTCCCTGCTGACATCACTCCAGTTAACTGCTGTAGTAAGAAGGAATAAAGACGACGGATCACCGAAGTAAACCTAAAGTATAACAAGAGAAAATGTCATTCATGTTGTTTAGGAACAAGTTTTGCTTCACTTGAATGTTCCTGTTTGGGACAGGAAGTCTTTTATTTTGAAGGAAACACATGTGAGCTTCTGTCAAAAGTAAAAAACAACTTTACACTTTGAGAAAATTTAACTTAATCTTAAAATAATGATCTATTTATTGGCGTCCAAAAATGAATCTAATTCATATTTATTATCAAAAATGTAATGATGTAAAGTAGCATCAAATTTTCCTAAAAAAAAAGGCTTTGTTTCTATTGGGTTTTGATCAGGACCAAACTGGTCCAAATGGCTGTTTTACTGGCAAAGGTTTCAGACTCCTGGTTCAGACAGAAAATGACAGCAGACTTCTTTAAAGACTTTAACCCTTTAGGCTTCAGTGAACGGCTCCTCTGAGGGAATGTTAGAGGAAGAATGGAGAAAAGACGAGATCAGTGCGAGCAGACTCGTGGGTTAGGGTTAGGCACCGAGTCGTTCAAAGTCAGATTTACAAACATAAAAACCCAAAAGGTTTGCTAACTAATGACTGAGTTTCATAATTCACACCAGGAACCTTTCATGAACACAGTAGCTTCATATTGCAGCGCACACAAGGAATCCAGAAAGGATGTACACACACACACATTCTATGGCAAGCCAAAGGGGTCAATAATCGTCAGGAAAAGCGCCGTAAATAACGGTGTGTTTGGCTTGCCATACAAACACACTAGAAAGCAGCAGATGTTAGCTCTGTGTTTCCGGTGAATCAGGATTCCTGAGTCACAACACAACGTCTCCACTACAAAACCAATTTGACAAAATGGAAAACTGTAGAATGTAAAACAAAAATCCTTTTTGAATATCAAAGTGAACATAAGGCAATGAATTATTGAACTTTTTTCTAAGGATTTATTTTTGAAACACACAGTCCCCAAGGACTGCTGGGATGCTGGTTTTCAAAATGTTTCTGCCCCATTAACTACTTCCTGCCTGGATCAGGTGTTTCCCACCTGTGGGTTTCACCCACAGAGGCAGTAAGGCAGGAATAGACGAGAAATGCTTGAAGACTGGGACTGGACACTTAGTTATTTAATCAAAATAATCCACTAAATCAGCAGCCAAGCGATACGTCTGCTCTTAGGATGAAATAAAAATATCCACACAAAGATCTTCATAGGTTTAAATCATAGTGATTTAATACAAAAAAATACATTTTCATACATCCAGTAAACAGACACACACACAGCAACAAACATTAAGAAGTAAGAATCGTGGTTGGATTCATGAATCGGATCAGATCACCACCTGAACGATCCACAGCCCTACAGGTTAATGATCACACTTGGGATGGCAAAAGATCACGACTAGCTTGGAGCTCCTCCAACACTAGTTTTCCTGTTTCTTTGTGTTTTACTCAAGACAAGAGAGAAACGCAGAGAAGGGACGATAACAAAATAAGAACGCAGACAAGTAAAACGATTGGTTCACAAATCAAACAAAAACACAGAAACCTTCCAAAAATCAAAAGTCAACTTTTTGTGTGAGAAAAGGAAACAATTGTTTAAATAAGAACCAAAAATGGACCAAAAAAAGTATCATTTTACATTAAGAATATTTCATGATCGATGTGAAAACCTGATGCTGGAATAAAGAGGAAGTTCTCCAGAGAAGTTCTTCTGGTCTCCTGAAGTTCATCCATATAACACGGTTATGACACCACCGAGGCGTCGCCATGAAGATGCTCCTGCTCGCCTGGTCTGGAGGAGAACTTCCCTCTGCACAGGAATTTGATCGTTTAGGAAGGTTCTGTATCTTATGACTTATTAGATAATATTTCAGAGAGAAAGAAGGCTCGTGCGCAGTAAAAATGCTCCAAAGACACAAGGATTAGACCGCTCCTCTGACCACAGCTCTGCACTCTCTGACCGTCCTCTGAATGCCGGACATGCTTTCTGTGACCTTCATCCCAGGAGAATAAAGCATGCCTCGCTCCCGGTGGAGGATTAAGAAGTTTTATGATGTTTACAGGAGGATGAGGTGAAAAGGTGGCTGTCCACTTGAGGAAAACCAGACAAATCTCATTTCAACTTTTGGGCTGATTTACTAGCAAACATGGCTGCTATCTTTTATATTTACGACTTTTTCACCCTTTTACTCTTACCTTCTATCCCTTGATCCTCTCAGTTCCATCATTGAACTCAATTATCTGTCCATTTGCTGCTCTGCTTATTTCTCAGGTCTGATAGTTTTCATCTTTATGGATCCAGTCCTGAAGTTTTACAGCTTCTCCTGCCAACCATCTAATCCGTACAATGATTTAATAGCTGTTCTGTATTTATGTACTGATCTTCTCTGTTGAGGACTTGAACAATAACAAGCTCCACGTCCTCCTCCTCCTTTGAATCTTAATCCACCTTATAACTCTCTTTTTAATGCACTTTTTCTATCATGACCTCAAAGTTAATAATTCAACCTTTTTTCTTCAAGATGTAACTTCCAAAACTCAAATAATAAACATGACTGGCTATGGATACAACTCAGAAATGAGGCCACCATCAGTCACCTCCTCTACATGATGACATCAAGCTATACGCTGAGAGCGAGCGTGACATCGACCCCCTGATCCACCAGGATCTACAGGACTGACATCGACCCCCTGATCCACCAGGATCTACAGGACTGACATCGACCCCCTGATCCACCAGGATCTACAGGACTGACATCGGGATGTCATTGGGGCTTCAGAAATGCAGTCGGATGGTGACAAAGAGAGGAAAGGTAGTCCACACAGAAGAGGTCTCACTCCCAGAAGAACAATAGCAGACATGAGGACAGTTACAAGAACCTCGGAATCCCACAGGCAAATGGAAACAAGGAAAGCTGCAACAGCCAAATACCTCCAAATTATGTATTTATAAGGTTGGACAATTTTTAAACGTCTTAAATTTCTCTTATTTGTTGCATAACAGAAGATTCAACAAGTGCTGACTGTATATAGACCTGGACAGAGTTAACTGAAGCCAATTCAGTCGCCATGCGGAGGTTGCCATGTTGGAGCCAGATGACAGTGATTGGTCTGAGTTAACATTTCTAACTGCTGTCACCAGTCACGAGTGAGCTTCTCCACAGTAGATGATGGTCCTGTGGGGAAGACCTGCAGGTCTGAGCGCCCCCTGCCCCACAGAAGCTCCGACGACAGAAACAAGCGCGATGGAAAACACAGCAGCTTCCAGACAGAACCGACAGCATCAAGTATCAGCCAATCAGTTAGGCGAGGACAGAACGTTCCTCCGTCTCATCTCCACATCTGGAACAAGTTTCCAAGCACCTGCTTTATAACAGCGTCTGTAACTGTAAACATAAAGACAACTCAGAAAATCCATCAACCCGACGTGAACGTCTTCAAAGATAATACAGAATTACAACAAAAAACGGAACAGGTGACTTGTTGGCTGGCGGAGAACTCAAGGAAATGTTTATGTGGATAAATGATTAAAGACCAGAGACAGTACATTTCTAAGAGATTTTCACAATTTCGACATGTTCTGAATCTCTTTGAGGAGGTTGTTGTGAAAGTGTAAATGTCCAAACAGCAAACGCAGCAGAGCTGCAACAAATGATTATTTATTAGTCGATTAGTCGACTAATCGGGTCATGCACAAAGTGGATGTAAAAACACATCTTAACCACCATCAGCTTTAAACGAACTAAAAACTAGATATATAGCATCACCTGTGATAGTGTGGATGCTGTGAGCTGAGTTTGACCGCTGAAGATTCTTAAATTGATAGCTTAAAAACGCAGACAGCTAAAATATTAGCTAATGCCAAATTAGCCTAATAAAATGGCAAGAAGCCTAAACTACTCAAAACAGCTAGCATGTAGCTGAAATATTAGCTAAACTCCAAATAAGCCTGAAAAAAACTTTAATAAATGCCAAATAGTCCATAAAGCTAACAGAACGCCATTATAACTTTCAACTTTACTACACTCTGACTCCATATTAGATAAAGTAAGGACCAATCGACTATTTTAATAGTCGACTATTTTAAAATAGTCAATTAGTCATCGATTAGTCGACCAATCGCGGCAAGCCCTGAAACACAGACACTGAAACAGCAGAAAACCTTCAGACTTCTGTAACTGCAGGAAGAAGGAAAAAAGGGAAAATCCAGTTCCATCATCCGGTTTCAGAGACCGTGTCAAATGAGAAACACCTGAAGTCTTCCTTTGACTCCTGTAAAACGGACTGAATGAAAGCTCTGAATGTTGGCCAGAATCGGCTCCACATCTGAGAGGAGAAGCAGCGTGACTCTGCTTCAGCACAAAGTAGAGAGTGTTCTGCTCTTTTACTGCGACTCCTAGTTAGGAGGTAAATGAAGGAACATCACTGCTGTTACGCCCCATGTTGGGTCTGGTTCAAGAAGCAGCTGAAGCAAATGTCATCAGCGAATCACGTTCAGTGTGAAAATGACCAAAAGAAGAATCTATTTCCAAAACATCAGTGATTTTCTTTCATAGCTGGTAATAAATTCAGGCGTTATGGTTAAAACTGTTCGATTGTTGATGAAGAAACGGAGATCACAGCCACATTTTGGACATCATCATAATACATACAACACTCACATTCCAATTTTGATGAAGTTTTTGGCAAAGAACTCGTCTATTCTTCAGTCGTGGAACACGTCCTGGACTTGGATTAGGATCAAATCTACAGTCGATTTTTCCTGGACGTTCTCATGATGTTACTCTGCACACGGCGGTTGTTTGGATTAGTCTGAACTCTGGTCTGGAAGGAGCTGTTTCCACTCGGGTTTGTGGTTCCAGGACAGGATGCTGCGGTCTTCTGGAGGGTTCTGAGACGTGATGTTAGTCACACTGCAGGGCGCCAGCGAACCAAATCCTTCAACCGTGGACTGAAGTTTGAGTGATGGTGAATGTTATTTCCCAGAAAGACGTGAACAAAGCGAGTCTAGATTCTCCCTTCAGCTGCACTTGGAGGTGTTCAACATGGTGGAGATACAGCTCATGATTCTTTTGTGTGTTGGCTTTTGCCTGTGAAGGTCAGTAAAACAGTTTTAGGTAACATGCGCTCTCATCTATAAATCTGACTCACAAGAACGAAGCCATTATTTCTGACAACAGAATTCTGAAAAATAGTGAGAAGTTCTAGAAACCGATGGAGAAACGGAAAGATAAGTAGAAAAATGGTGTCAGCAGAGGAGTCTGGTGGGGCGTGGTTACCCCTCACTGGATCAGAATCAGCTATAGAAATCCTCACAGGTCAGTCGCGGTCCATGAGACCAGGTCCTTCACAAACCTTCAGACACGACGGTTCTTTGTTTGCACTGATCTGATGGTCGTCTTCTGTCTTCTCTGAGACTCAACCTCTGGCAAACCCTCACTTTCAAATCTGACCATGATGTGCTCTTAAATCCTCGGCAGGTCTTTAAAGACGTGGACAGATGGACTGAATTTAGGATTCTGGCTTCAGAACCTGCAGCTCCCTTTAAGCCGATAAATCAGACAAACTGAAGGAAGGATCCTTTGCTGTGTGCTGGACCTCCCAGATCCTACTGCGTCACCATCTAATGCTGGGTCCACACTGGATGTGGAAGCGCCGCAGAGGCACCGTGGAGGCCACGTAGAGGCCACGCCGAGGCCACGTGGAGGCACCGTGGAGGCACCGTGGAGGCACCGTGGAGGCCACGCCGAGGCCACGTGGAGGCACCGTGGAGGCCACGCCGAGGCCACGCCGAGGCCACGCCGAGGCCACGCCGAGGCCACGTGGAGGCACCGTGGAGGCCACGCCGAGGCCACGCCGAGGCCACGTGGAGGCACCGTGGAGGCACCGTGGACTGGAGTGTCCATGCTCTCCTGCAGGTCTCACATCTTTCTGCGACGGTCGACAGGATCTTCTGCTGGAGTCTTTTTTGTTTTTTCCATCATGACTAAATTAATAACCTACAAATATGACCCCATGTTTCAGCATGTAGTTGGTAGACCTACACTTCTCTAATTATCTGTTGTTGAGACACACAGAGAGACGTGTGTGTCTGTGGTTATCTTCATGTCTACAGTCTATTTACATACAAAAACATGATCACATTTGTCAATCGCAGTGTTTTATTGTTACAAATTTGGTTATATGTTCTAAAATAAACCAGGTTTTCTCATGTATCTTGACGTAACTTCCAGCTGGACCAGACGCCAAAACCATCCACTGCGCGGCGCCAGCCTTCCACGGAGGACCGCGGCGCTCTGCGCCTGGTGTGAACCACACCACAGGTTAACAAGGGCGCCGGATGGAAGCGGCCTCCGTTCTGCGGCGTTTCCGGGTCCAGAGTAAACCGGACGATAGACACAGAGAAGGTTTATCTTCTGGTTTACTAACAGTAAAAGAGGTCTACTGTCTGAGCTGAGTCTAACCCACAATTCATGAGGTTTTTCAGAAACCTGCAGAGAAACCATCCGTGCTCCTTCAGTCCACGGAGATTCTCATAAACAGTTCGGCCTCTTGGAAGAGCCTGAAGGTTCATTTCCAGAGGGAAGACTGTGTGAAATGCATGTCTGCGGTGGGGGCGTGTCTTATTTTTCCCACAAGGATGATTGGAACAGAACGTCCAGACAAACAAGCAGCAATGTGGGAACTGATCTGCTTTGGAGGACGAGTTCTAAAAAGAGAAATCGACGTTTCTAACTTCCCTCCTTCTCCCCGTTTCTGCTCAGTTTTTCCTCTTCTCTCTGGGGGTTTCTGGGAAGAGGAAAACAGCTGATGTCATCACTTCCAGATGACCGCATGAGGCCACAGACAAACAGGACCTGCCACCTTCCTACAGAAATCCATGTCCTCAGACTCAGTCACACTCCAGAACTTCCTCGCTGTCAGAGCAGCTGCAGTTTGTCTTCACGGCCGGCTGCACTAACTCCCTCTTTATGAACTCTGGACTTACAGTTTAAAGATTAATATCCAGTTTCTATCAGACGCAATTTGAAAATATAAACATTATATTACTTTAAACAAAATAAACTTGGTCATAGCCAATGCTAGCCTCTTCTGCCTCTGGTGTTTAGGCTGCCAACTAGCTAACAACGCTAGCAACTGTTGCTAAGGACTTTTCTGACGACCAGATCCGTCAACAATAACAAATCCAAAGTTTTAGGCCTAAAGATAAAACGTCAATCCAAAGCTATCATCAAAGAAGCGTGGACATGCAGAAGATATTGCTTAGTAGACATTGAACTTTCATGTTGAGCAGGAGACATTTCAGATTCCAGGTGGATCGTCGGTGCTCCTGTTCTTGTCCGTGGACCTCGCCTCTGGCTCGCCTCGCCCCCCAGTAGTCCTCCAGGTCCATCTGGATGAAGCCCATCTGCTCTACGTAGTTGTAGAGTTAGATAAGCTCATTCTTCTTTAGCAGTCTGGATCTCCTTCATGAGGATTTCTTTAAACTTTCTTCTTTTTCACCTTTTTTAGGAGTTTTTCTTTCTTGAGAAGGAGGGTCTAAGCGCAGGCATAACCAGTTTGATTTAGTCAGTTTAGTTCAGCAACCAGCTATTGTTTATATTTTAGGATTTACTTTGTGCTTTTGTACGAATACCGGTATGAAGCCCATCGAGACAACTCTATTGTGACATTGGGTTATATAAATAAAACGGAATAGAATCCAGGAAGCCTGTTGTGTGCAGTTTGTAAAGCTGCTGCAAAGAGCGTCAGACTGACTGAAGGAGATCTGGCAGGTTCACCTGAGGTCCACGTTCACCTGAGGTCCAGGTTCACCTGAGGTCCACGTTCACCTGAGGTCCAGGTTCACCTGAGGTCCACGTTCACCTGAGGTCCAGGTTCACCTGAGGTCCAGGTTCACCTGAGGTCCACGTTCACCTGAGGTCTACGTTCACCTGAGGTCCACGTTCACCTGAGGTCCAGGTTCACCTGAGGTCCACGTTCACCTGAGGTCCACGTTCACCTGAGGTCCAGGTTCACCTGAGGTCCACGTTCACCTGAGGTCCAGGTTCACCTGAGGTCCACGTTCACCTGAGGTCCACGTTCACCTGAGGTCCACGTTCACCTGAGGTCCAGGTGCTTGCTGGGTCGGTTTGGGTGTCACATGGTTGTTAGTTTGAGACGTCGGGCTAAGCAAACGAGTCTTCTTCTCTGAACGATGTCGGCTGTGGAAAGTGTCAGAGCATATCCTGATTCATGCAGTTCCTCCGTTTCAGCTTCTCTGAACTTGTTGGACGTTTCCAGTCCATGACGCTCCACTCCCCCCCGCCCCCCCACTCCAGCTGTTTTCCGAGCTTCAGAGCTCCGATGACGGCTCCTGATGAACCGGTGAGCTGGGAGTTCCCAGAGAAGCATCACTGCTCCTTTCAGCGTTCTTTCAGACCATGACGTACGCCGTTCGGCCTGTTGGAGACGGCCTCTGCGTCTGTTCAGACCTGAGCCTGGCGGACGGCGCCCTGCTGCAGCTGCCGGTGGAATGCTTGTTTCTCTTCTCACATTTTTTCTTTTCATCAGCAGGAGAAAAGAGCAGCTTCAGAAAAAACTGTCTGGTTTTGTTGAAGGAGAAACTTCCTGGTGAAGCAGCTCCGTCTGCTCAGAGAACGAGGTCTGAGCGCGTTTTCATCCTCTGAAGGTTAGGTGAGGCGGTGTGGGCGGGTCTATGAAACCTTTCTGCATTTCTGAGCGTGCGGTCACTCATGTGCGGCGTATGTATGGCTGCTGTCAGTTAGATGGATGGCTGCATTCGTGCGGCCTCAGCGTGGAGGGTTTGGGACGGCGGAGGATAAAGGAGCACCGCGGTGGTTACGGCCTCAGCGTGGAGGGTTTGGGACGGCGGAGGATAAAGGAGCCTCGACCCCGCGGTGGTTACGGCCTCAGCGTGGAGGGTTTGGGACGGCGGAGGGTAAAGGAGCCTCGACCCCGCGGTGGTTACGGCCTCAGCGTGGAGGGTTTGGGACGGCGGAGGGTAAAGGAGCACCGCGGTGGTTACGGCCTCAGCAAACCTTTTCATTCATGAATGAAACCAGAACCAAAACCAAACCTCGTTTACACCCAACAGTAGACCTGACAGGAGGCGGCCGCCCCAAATGTTCCCCATCTGTTTCAAGACTGGAGGATCATGAAGTGAAAACCAGACGTTAATGGATTTGGGGCTTTGTGGTGTTTACTGTTGTACTACAGACAATTAGAATAATTGGAAATATTTATCACATTACATTTATGTTTCCACAGTTAGTTGAATATTTCATAATGCCATATTTCAGTAATGCCAAAAATATAATAATATTTGGATGGGGGGTAGCATATTAATCAATCATCTCTCTCAGTTTTTGTACATTTTGTACATGATTTGACATTTTTGTTTACGTTCAAAGTTCAAGGCTGTGTGAGTGTTTATTTAAGCTTTGAAGTACTTTATATATGTTTTCTCAAATATAGGTTTTAAGGCATTAAAAAAATTAGGCTTTTAACTTCTAGTTTTTCCTTGTTTTTTTTTTTTTTTTACTGATCTGAAAAATGATCCAAACTGTAATCCATGAACTCGTGAGTTTTACTGATGCGTTACACGAATAACGGATGAGTTTTAATGAGTTTTGACAGTTTTATAGGATTGAATATATTGCTTATGTAAATGGGATGAGTAACCTTAACTCACTAACTCTAGAAATAACCTCCCTAGCATCTGATGCTGGTTTTTAATATTAACGAATCATTTTCCTCTTGACTCAACCTAGAGGTTTCCCTCGTATCTCCTCCAGTTGGTCCACTAGGATGCTGTGACTGAGACAGTCATGAGCTTTCTTTAGTCAATACAAATTCCAATTCAGTAATTAACTGGGAACATTTGAGGATTTTGTTCTTGAAGTCGTGAATCGGGGAATTCCCATAATACAGTGAGCTAAATGTATCTCTAAAAAGCCTTTATAGGCGTGTCCACATCTTCTCTACTCAGAGATCCAGTTTTGTCTGGACAAGACATTTTTGTTTTTACACAACACAGTATTTTGTAAAATGATTTTCTAATTTTTGATTTGCTCTCAGATTGATATCAAATATTGTAAAAACCTGTAAGTGATCAGTTATGTTGCAGGTCTTTAGTCCACTCTATATTATTTATCATGATATTGTCATAAAGAGATGCAGTTTGAGCTGTGATTGTAAAATAAATATTATTAACTAGGTTATATAGTAAACAACAGCACACTACCTACTGTCTGCTTATCTCTGTTCTCATTGAACTGATCTGGATTCCAAACATCATTATTGCTTTGAGTATTTTGTTGATATATGACTGAAAAGTACTTTTTGATATTCATTTATTAGCATCTTTTTTGAAAGGTATGTCCAGATGGAGTATTTTAGAAACCTCAGATCTCTTGATCATAACAACCATATAAAAAGGGTCAAGTTCCTGTGAAGAACAAATGAAAATGAAAGAATGAGTGAAGATCCTCTTTGCTGTTTGAAGGAAATCTCTCCAGCTTCACTCCCTCCTGGACATTTTGTCATCAGGAACGTCAGGCAGCTACAGTGACTGAATATGATCGTAATCAGATTC